>NC_135300.1:902534-1030203 GCF_051311805.1 Agelaius phoeniceus | reverse complement strand
CTTGTAGCCCCTCATTTACATCGGGAGGGGGCGGGGCCTAAAAGGGCGTGGTGTGGGCGTGGCTTAATATTGACATTCGCATTTAGCCCCGCCCACTGATGCCCGGAGGAGGGGCGGGGCCTAAAAGGGCGTGGGCGGGGCGTGGCTTAATATTGGAATTCCGTTCTAGTCCCTCCCATTGGGGCTTAAGGGGGTGTGGCGAGAGGCGTGGTGTGGGCGTGGTTTAGCATTGGAATGCCGCCGTAGCCCCCTCAGACCCCAAAATCCCCCCCAAAAAAAGGACGGACCCCAAACCCCCCCCAAGCCCCACCCACGACACCCCCAGACCCCAAAATCCCCCCAACATCCCCTCAAAAGCTCCCCAAAATCCCCCCCAAACCCGCCTCAAAACCTGCCCAAAATCCCCTCAAAACCTCTCCAAAATCACCCCAAAACGCCCTCAAAACCCCCCAAAAGCCCCCGAAAACTCCCCAGAACACCCCAGACCCCAAAGCCCCCTCCAGAGTCCCCTCAAAACCCCAAATCCCCCGATAACTCCTCCAGAACCCCCCGGAATTCTCCATATGCCAAAACTCCCCAAAACCTCTCCAAAATCCCCTCAGAATCCCCCAAAACCGCCCCCAGAGTTCCCCCAAAGCCGCTCCCAAAACCCCCCAAAATCCCCCAAAACCCCCAGATCCCACCCCCCCATAGCCGCGCGATTTCCCGCCTCACATGCAAATGAAGGGGGCGTGGCTTCGCTTCACCCCCTCAACCGTTCCCATAGCGGGCATGGGCGTTGGGGCGTGGCCTCACATAAAAATGGGCGTGGCCATTTCCGCCGTTTCTCCTCCCTCTTCCCCCCCCCCGTTCCGGGGTGGGCGTGGCTCCCCCGCGCGCGGTGGGCGTGGTCCCCCGGCGCACCTGGGTGACGTCAGCGGCGCTCACCTGCGATGGCGGCGGGGCGGCTCCTCCCGCTGCTGCTGCTGCTCCTGGGGGGCCCGGGGGGCTCCGCAACGGCCCCGGAACGGGACCCCCCCCAGCGGCCCCGCCGCCCTCGCCGGTACCGGGGGGACCTGGGGGAATTGGGGGGGCCTGGGGGGGAATTTGGGGGTCCTGGGGGAGTTTGGGGGGGTCCTGGGGGAGTTTGGGGGGTCCTGGGGAAAATTGGGGGAGGTTTGGGGGGGATTTGGGGGGGTCCTGGGGAGGATTTGGGGGGGATTTGGGCGGATCTTGGAGGGATTTGGGGGAGGTTTGGGGGGTGCTGGGGGAGTTTGGGAGGAGTTTGGGGGTCCTAGAGAGGATTTGGGGGAGTTCGGGGGGATCTTGGAGGGGATTTGGGGGGTTCTGGGGAAGGTTTGGGGGGGTCCTGGGGAGGATTTGGGGGAGTTTTGAGGGGTTCTGGGGGAGTGTGGGGGGCGATTTGAGGAGGATTTGGGGGGTCCTGGAGGGGATTTGGGGGTTCCCAGGAAGGGTTTGGGGGTCGGTAACGGGTCCGTGCCCCAAACCGGTGCCGGTTACCGGGGCTGGGGGGGATTTTTGGGGTGAATTTCGGGGTTTTCGGTGTCAATAACGGGTCCGTCCCGCAGCCCGGTGCCGGTTACCGGCGCTCACGGTTCTCGGGGTGGATTTTGGGGTGAATTTCGGGGTTTTCGGTGTCGGTTTCCGCAGCCCGGTGCCGGTTACCGACGCTCACGGTTCTCGGGGTGGATTTTGGGTTGAATTTCGGGGTTTTCGGTGTCGGTTTCCGCAGCCCGGTGCCGGTTACCGGCGCTCACGGTTCTCGGGGTGGATTTTGGGTTGAATTTCGGGGTTTTTGGTGTCAATAACGGGTGTTTTCCGCAGCCCGGTGCCGGTTACCGGCGCTCACCGGCCGCTGCCGCGCCTCCATCCCGCGCTGGTTTTTCAACGCCTCCTCCGGGAGCTGCGAGAGTTTCGTGTTCGGCGGCTGCGGCGGCAACGGAAACAACTTCGGGAGCGAGCGGGAGTGCAGGGAGAGCTGCGGGGACACGGCGGGAACCGGTGAGCACCGGGAATAGCGGGGGATAACGGGGGCACCGGGGGATAACGGGGGGAAACGGGGAATAACGGGGGGACCGGGGAATAACGGGGGGACCGGGGGATAACGGGGGCACCGGGAATAACGGGAGGGGCCGGGAGTTTGGAACATTTTGATGCCCAAACCCCCCCGGTTTGGTGCCGATTTTTCCCTTTTTCCTTTTTTTTTTTCCCCTTTTCCCCCCATTTCCTCCCTTTTTTCCCATTTCCCCCCATTTTTCCCTTTTTTTCCCCCATTTTTCCCCCATTTTCCCAAGTTTTTCCCATCCTCTCCCATTTCCTCCCTTTTTTCCCTTTTTCCCATTTTCTCCCCATTTTCTCCCCCACTTTCCCCCATTTTTCCCATTTTTTCTCAATTTTTCCCCATTTCCCCCCATTTTCCCCTTTTTCCCCCATTTTCCCCCATTTTCCCTTTTCTTCCCCCATTTTCCCCCATTTTTCACCCATTTCCCCCCATCTTCTCTCCATCTTTCCCTTTCCCATTTTTCCATTTTTTCCTTTTTAAATTTTTTTTCCCTTTATTTCCCCATTCCCCCCCCAATTTTTCCCATTTTTCCCATTTTTCTCATTTTTTTCTCATTTTTTCCCCATTTTTCCGCAGCTCTCTCCAGCCCTGTCACCACCAATTCCTCCTTAGCAGGTAACTCCAGATCTGGGGGGATTTTGTGAGGATTCGGTGCAAATTTCAGCAGAAATTCTGATTGTTGAAGGGTTTGGTTAGAAATTCAACCAGAAAATTTGAATTTCAAAGGGATTTGCTGTGAATCTAAGTACGAATTTGGAATTTTGAACGGATTTGGGATGGATTTTAGCAGGAAATTTGGAATTTTGAATGGATTTGGTGCCAATTTAAGTGAAAATTCTGAATTTTGAGTGGATCAGGGCCAGAATTCCCTGGAAATTTTGGATTTTGAAGTGGGAATTTCTGGATATTTTGAAGTGGGAATTTTTGGATTTTAAAGGAAAATTTTGGATATTTTGAAGTGGGAATTTCTGGATTTGAAGTGGGAATTTCTGGATTTGAAGTGGGAATTTCTGGATATTTTGAAGTGGGAATTTCTGGATATTTTGAAGTGGGAATTTTTGGGTTTTAAAGGGAATTTCTGGATGTTTTGAAGTGGGATTTTTTGGATATTTTGAAGTGGGAATTTCTGGATATTTTGGAGTGGGAATTTTGAATTTTGAAGTGGGAATTTCTGGATATTTTGAAATGGAATTTTTGGATTTTAAAGGGAAATTTTGGATATTTTGAAGTGGGAATTTCTGGATATTTTGGAGTGGGAATTTTGAATTTTGAAGTGGGAATTTCTGGATATTTTGAAATGGGAATTTTTGGGTTTTAAAGGGAATTTTTGGATATTTTGGAGTGTGAATTTTGGATATTTTGAAATGGGAATTTTTGGGTTTTAAAGGGAATTTCTGGATGTTTTGAAGTGGGATTTTTTGGATATTTTGAAGTGGGAATTTCTGGATATTTTGGAGTGGGAATTTTGAATTTTGAAGTGGGAATTTCTGGATATTTTGAAATGGGAATTTTTGGGTTTTAAAGGGAATTTTTGGATATTCTGGAGTGTGAATTTCTGGATATTTTGAAGTGTGAATTTTGGATATTTTGAAGTGGGAATTTTTGGGTTTTAAAGGGAATTTTTGGATATTCTGGAGTGTGAATTTCTGGATATTTTAAAGTGTGAATTTTGGATATTTTGGAGTGTGAATTTCTGGATATTTTGGAGTGTGAATTTCGGGATATTCTCCCCCCAGACCTGTGCTCGGCCCCCCCTGTCACGGGCCCGTGCCGCGCCGCGTTCCCGCGCTGGTTTTACGTCCCCGCAGAGAAATCCTGCCGGGAATTCACCTACGGCGGCTGCCGCGGCAACGCCAACAACCACCGGGACGAGCGCGAGTGCCTGCGGCGCTGCCGGCCCCAGGGTGAGCGAAACGCACCCAAAAACTGCCCAAAAACAGCCCAAAAACTGCCCCAAAAACAGCCCAAAAACCGCCCAAAAACTGCCCCAAAACTGCCCAAAAACCACCCCAAAAACCACCCCAAAATCTGCCCCAAAATCCGCCCCAAAAACCGCCCCAAAACCGCCACAAAACTGCCCCAAATCCGCCCCAAAAAACGCCCCAAAACCGCCCCAAAAACTGCCCAAAAACAGCCCCAAAACTGCCCCAAAAACCGCCCCAAAACCGCCCCAAAACCAGCCCAAAAACCGCCCTAAAAACTGCCCCAAAAACCGCCCCAAAACCGGGCCCAAAAGCCACCCCAAAAACCGCCCCAAACCACCCCAAAAACCGCCCCAAAACAGCCCCAAAATCACCCCAAAAACCGCCCCAAAAACCGCCCTTAAAACCACACCCAAAACTGCCCCAAAAACCGCCCCAAAAACCCCCCAAAACCGCCCCAAAAACCGCCCCAAAACTGCCCCAAAACTGCCCCAAAACCGCCCCAAAAACAGCCCCAAAACCGCCCCAAAACCAGCCCAAAACCCGCCCTAAAAACCACACCCAAAGCTGCCCCAAAAACCGCCCCAAAATCCCCCCCAAAACCGCCCCAAAAAGTGCCCAAAAACTGCCCCAAAACTGACCCAAAAACCGCCCCAAAAACCGCCCCAAAGACGCCCCAAAACTGCCCAAAAACCGTCCCAAAAACTGCCCCAAAACCCAGCTGGGAGCTGGAGAAACCGGAGGGGAAAAAAGGCCCCAAATTTAGAAAAAATGGTGAAAAAAACTGGCGTGAAAATCGGGTTTTTAAAAATTCCCTGAAATTGCCCCCCAAAGTTTTCCCAGAGGTTCCCAAAAATTTGCCTGAAAATCCACTGAAATTTGCTCCAAAAGTCCCCACAAAATTTGCTCCAGAATTTGCCCCGAACTTCCCCAAAACTTTGTCCCAAAATCTGCCCTGAAATCCCCCAAAAATTTCCCCAAAATTTGCTCCAAAATTCCCCAAATATTTGCCCCAAAATCCCCCCCAAATTTACCCTACAATTCCCAAATATTTGCCCCAAAATTCCCCCAGAAATTGCCCTAAAATTTGCCCCAAACTTCCCCAAAATTTACTCTGAAATTCCACTAAAATTTCCTTCAAAATTCCCAAAAATTTGCCCTAAAATTTGCCCCAAAAATTGCCCCAAAATCCCCCAAATTTGCCCCAAATTTGCCCCCAGTCTGAGCTCCCCCCGTTTCTCCCCCAGGCGATTTCAGCGATGAATTCCGGAGATTCTTCTCCTCCAAAGGTGAGGTCTGGGTGTCCCCAGATGTCCCCAAATCCCCCCCGAATGTCCCCAAATCCTCCCCAGTGTCCCCAGATCCCCCATGAATGTCCCCAAATCCTCCCCAGTGTCCCCAAATGTCCCCAAATCTCCTCTGATTGTCCCCAAATCCCTCCCAGTCCCCCAGTGACCCCAAATGTCTCCAGACGCCCCCTGAATGTCCCCAAATCCCTCCCAAATGTCCCCAAACCCCTCCCAAATGTCCCCAAATCCCCTCACAGCGCCCTCCCAGTGTCCCTGTCCCCATTCTGGGGTGTCCCTGACCCCGTTTCTGTCCCCCCAGGGGCCGTTTTGGGGTCTCTGGTGGCCCTGGTGGCCCTGGGGCTGTCCCTGGGTGTCCCTGTCCCCATTTTGGGGTGTCTCTGACCCCGTGTCTGTCCCCAGGGCTGGCCCTGGTGGCGCTGCTGGCCCCGGCGCTGGCCCTGGGTGTCCCTGTCCCCATTCTGACCCCGTGTCTGTCCCCAGGGCTGGCCCTGCTGGCCCTGCTGGCCCCAGCGCTGGCCCTGGCCCCATTCTGGGGTGTCCCTGTCCCCATTTTGGGGTGTCCCTGTCCCCGTTCTGACCCCATTCTGTCCCAGGGCTGGCCCTGGGTGTCCCTGTCCCCATTCTGTCCCCATTCTGACCCCGTTCTGACCCCATTCTGTCCCCCAGGGCTGGCCCTGGTGTCCCTGGTGTCCCTGGCCCCATTTTGGGGTGTCCCTGTCCCCATTTTGGGGTGTCTCTGACCCCGTGTCTGTCCCCAGGGCTGGCCCTGGTGTCCCTGCTGGCCCTGCTGGCCCTGCTGGCCCCGGCGCTGGCCCTGGCCCTGTTCTGACCCCATTCTGTCCCCAGGGCTGGCCCTGGTGTCCCTGCTGTCCCTGGGTGTCCCTGTCCCCATTTTGGGGTGTCTCTGACCCCATTCTGTCCCCAGGACTGGCCCTGGTGTCCCTGCTGGCCCTTCTGGCCCTGCTGGCCCCGGCGCTGGCCCTGGCCCCATTTTGGGGTGTCTCTGACCCCGTTTCTGTCCCCAGGGCTGGCCCTGGTGTCCCTGCTGGCCCTGCTGGCCCTGGCACTGGCCCTGTCCCCATTTTGGGGTGTCCCTGTCCCCATTCTGTCCCCATTCTGTCCCCAGCGCTGGCCCTGGGTGTCCCTGTCCCCATTTTGGGGTGTCCCTGTCCCCATTCTGACCCGTGTCTGTCCCCAGGGCTGGCCCTGCTGGCCCTGCTGGCCCCGGCGCTGGCCCTGGGTGTCCCTGTCCCCATTCTGACCCCGTTCTGACCCCGTGTCTGTCCCCAGGGCTGGCCCTGGTGGCCCTGGGTGTCCCTGTCCCCATTCTGTCCCCATTCTGACCCCATTCTGTCCCCAGGGCTGGCCCTGCTGGCCCTGCTGGCCCTTCTGGCCCCGGCGCTGGCCCTGGGTGTCCATGGGTGTCCCTGTCCCCATTCTGTCCCCATTCTGTCCCCATTCTGACCCCGTGTCTGTCCCCAGGGCTGGCCCTGGTGTCCCTGCTGGCCCTGCTGGCCCTGCTGGCCCCGGCGCTGGCCCTGGCCCCATTTTGGGGTGTCCCTGTCCCCATTTTGGGGTGTCTCTGACCCGTGTCTGTCCCCAGGGCTGGCCCTGGTGTCCCTGCTGGCCCTGCTGGCCCTGCTGGCCCCAGCGCTGGCCCTGTCCCCATTCTGACCCCATTCTGTCCCCAGGACTGGCCCTGGTGTCCCTGCTGGCCCTGCTGGCCCTGCTGGCCCCAGCGCTGGTCCTGGCCCGCAGCCGCTGCCGGGCGAAGCCGCGAGCGCCGGGAGCCGCCGGGGGCGAGGACCGCGAGTGCCTCATGAAGGAGCCGTACCCGGCCTGAGCGCCCCAAAAAGCCCCGAAATCGCCCCAAAAACCGGCCCGGGAAATGCACGGCAGCGGCCCCGAAATGGCCCCGTCCCCGAGCCCGAGAATCATCCGTGCGCCCATTTTCTAGTGATTGCTTTTGTGGGGGAAAAAGGGGATTTTGGGGAAGGGGGGGGGTGGGGGGGGGGGGGAACCCTAAAAAAACCTCAAAAAAACCTCAAAAATACTCCCAAAAAAATCCACAAAAAAAACTCTAAAAAAAATCTCTGAAAAATCAAGAAATATCCCCCCAAACGACCCAAAATTCAGCCCCAAAATCCCCGTCCCTGAGCCATTCCTGACACTGATTTTTAGTGATTTTTGTAGGGAATAAATGGAATTTTGGGGGAGGGCGGGTGGGGGGAAAAACCCTAAAAAAAAACCTCAAAAAAACTCCCAAAAATCCACAAAAAAAAAACCCTCTAAAAAAATCCTAAAAAATCTAAAAAAAAAAAAAAACACAAAAAAAACCTCTAAAGAAATCTCTGAAAAATCAAAAAATATCCCCCCAAAAATATAAAAAATATCCCCCAAAAGACCCAAAATTCAGCCCCAAAATCCCCGTCCCTGAGCCATTCCTGACACTGATTTTTAGTGATTTTTGTAGGGAATAAATGGAATTTTGGGGAAGGGTGGGTGAGGGAAAAAACCCTAAAAAAACCCCAAAGAATCCCCAAAAAAATCCATTAAAAATCTCCAAAAAATCCCTGAAAAAGTTGGGGCATCCTCCCCCTTTTCCCACCCGGATTTTTGGGGTTTTTTTGGTTTTTTTGGGGTCCCCACCCCCCGTGTTTTTGTGATTTTGGGGGGAGGGGGGAATTTGTGATTTTTGGGTCGAATCGAGGCGATTTTGGGGTTCGGGAATAATTCGGGGAGGGTTTTTTTTACATTCCAGGGATTTGTTGGAATAAAGGGAAAATCGGAACCCCAGAAACCCCAAATTCCTGAGCAGCTCCCCCAAAAAATCCAAACCTCTGAGTCCCTCCCCTTGATCTGGGGAAAAATGGGAATTTTGGGGGAAAAATGGGAATTTTGGGGAGAAAAAATGGGATTTTTTTAGGGGTAGAATGGGGTTTGGGAGGAGGAAAAATGGGATTTGGGCAAAAAAGGGATTTTTTGGTTGGAAAATGGAATTTTTGGGGAAAATGGGGTTTTGTGGGGGAAAATGAGGGTTGGGAAGGGGAAAAATGGGGTTTTTTGGGGGAAAAAAACGGATTTTTATGGGGAATAAATGGGATTTTTTTTTTAGGGGTGAAATGGGGGTTTTGGGGGGAAAATCGGGTTTGGGGTGTGAGGGGGAAAAAAGGGATTTTGGGGGAAAAAATGTGGGGTTTGGGAGGGGTCAAATTGGCACCGCCCCCTCCCCAGATTGGAACCCCCGACCATATTGGGGTCGTTATTGGGGAGTTCTGGGGGATCCCCAGGGGTCGAGAGGGGTCTGGGGGAGATTTTGGGGTCCCCAGGAGGACCCGAGGGACCCTTGGGGGATGTGGGGGTCGCTGTGAAATTCCCGGGACCCCCAAATTTGGCGTCGCCCCCTCCCCAAATTGGAACCCCCAACCATGGTGGGGACCAGCAGCGTTTATTGGGGGGGTTCTGGGGGGTCCCCGGGGGTCGAGAGGGGTCTGGGGGAGCTTTTGGGGTCCCCAGGAGGACCCGAGGGACCCCTGGGGGATGTGGGGGTGGCTGTGAAATTCCCGGGACCCCCCAGTTTGGCGTCGCCCCCCTCCCCAAATGCGAAAGGCGAGCGCGGCCGGGACCAACCAAGGGCGTTTATTGGGGCCGCTCTGGGGGGATTTGGGGAGGGTCTGGGGGGGCTCGGGGGGCCCCCCGCGCCGCCCCCTCCCCTATTTCTGGGCCGGGATCATGTCGTCGATCGGCTGCTTCTGCTCCAGCTTCTTCTCCATCTCCACCATGAGCTTGACGCCGTCCACCACCATCTGCACCTGCTCCACCTCCGAGAAGCCCAAGCGGTCGGCGTTGGAGATGTCGAAGACGGCGCCCACAGCGGCCGTGTCCACCCCCGCCTGGACGGACGGACAGACAGACGGGGGGTCAATGAGCCATGGACAGACACGGACACCACTGACCACTCCTGAGCACCCACTGACCACCCATTGACCATCCCCTGTCTGATGGTCCCACAGCCGCCATGTCCACCCCGCCTGGACGGACGGACAGATGGACAGAGGGACAGAGGGGGGGGACATCAGTGAGCCATGGACAGCCAGGACACCACTGACCACTCCTGAGCACCCATTGACCACTCATTGACCACTCATTGACCACTCATTGACCACCCATTGACCATCCGGGGTTTGATGGTCCCACCGCAGCCGTGTCCACCCCGCCTGGACAGACGGACGGACAGAGGGACAGACAGGGGGGGTCAGTGAGCCATGGACAGACATGGACAGCCAGGACACAGCTGACCACTCCTGAGCACCCATTGACCACTCAGTGACCACCCATTGACCATCCCCTGTCTGATGGTCCCACCGTGGCCGTGTCCACCCCGCCTGGACGGACAGACAGACAGACGGGGGGGGTCAGTCAGCCACGGACAGCCAGGACACCACTGACCACCCATTGACCACCCACTGTCCACTCCTGGCCATCCCCTGTCCGTGTGTCCTCCACAGGGTCCCTCTCCTGTCCCCACCCCATCCCAGGTGATTTTGGGGCGGTCACTCTTTCCCCGAGGTGAATTTTGGGATCTCCCCGCCCATCCCAGGTGAATTCTGGGATGGGATTCTCCCCCCAGGTGAATTTTGGGATGGGATTCTCCCCCCAGGTGAATTCTGGGGTGTCCCCCGCCCGCCCCAGGTGCCCTGGGCTCCCACCTGTGCCGCGTTTCTGCAGGCGCAGGCGCTTGAGGATCTCCTCGAACTTGGGGTGCTGGCTCAGGTGCTGCAGGCGCACGTGGACGCCGCCGCGCAGCCCCGTGCCCAGGTTGGACGGGCAGGTGAGGATGTAGCCCAGGTGCTCCGTCCACATGAACGGGTGCCCGGCCTTCTTGAAGATCTCCTCGATCTGGGGACACGCAGGGGACAGAGGTTGGGGACGCCGGGGTGGTGGCGCCTGTGGCCGGTGGGGGAACACCTGGGGCACACCTGGGGCACACCTGGGGCACACCTGGGGCACACCTGGGGCACGGCCAGGGCACACCTGGGGTGCTCAGGGTTGTGGGTGGCACCTCAAATGTCACCTCAATGTCCTCAAATGCCACCTGTCCCCAAATGCCACCTGTGCCCAAAGCCACACCTGTCCCCAAAGTTCTCCTTGTCTCCAAAGTGCCCTCAATGTCCCCAGAGTGTCACCTGTCCCTGAAGTTCTCCTTGTGCCCAAAGCCTCACCTGTCCCCAAAGTTCTCCAATGTCCCCAGTGTTTTCTGCCCCCAAAAGTTCTCCTTGTATCCCAAAGTGTCACCTGTCCCCAGGTGTCCCCAGGTGTCCCCAAGACCCTCAGGACCCCAGAACCTTCCAGGACCCTCCTGAGACCAACACCTCCCTCCCACTGTCCCCCTTCTCCACGGAGATGTGACCCCAAACCCTCCATCCCCAAACCCTCAGTGTCCCCAAGTGTCCCCAGGTGTCCCCAAGTGTCCCCAAGTGTCCCCAGGTGTCCCCCCTGACCTTCTTGAGGCCGACGCAGAAGCGCCGGAACACCTCCTGCATGTTCCTCCGTTCTCCATGGAGATGGGACCCCAAAACTCCTCCATCCCCAAATCCCCCGGGTGTTCCCAAACCCTCTGTGTCCCCAGATGTCCCCAAGTGTCCCCGACCTTCTTGAGGCCAACGCAGAAGCGCCGGAACACCTCCTTCATGTTGCCGCCCTTCTCCATGGAGATGGGACCCCAAACCCTCCATGTCCCCAAATCCCCCCGGATGTCCCCAAACCCTCCGTGTCCCCAAGTGTCCCCAGATGTCCCCAAGTGTCCCCAGGTGTCCCCGACCTTCTTGAGGCCGACGCAGAAGCGCCGGAACACCTCCTTCATGTTGCCGCCCTTCTCCATGGAGATGACGCGCAGGTGATCCTCCTCGTTCACCCACACACAGGAACGTTTTGTTGTCGTTGTGCCTGGGGGGACACCCAGGGGACATTGGGGACACCCAGGGGACATTGGGGACACCCAGGGGACATTGGGGACACCGGGGGGACACCGGGGGGACACCCCCAGAGCCTCCCGAGAGGGGAGACCCCCATAATGGGGGACATCAGGGGACACTGGGGACATTGAGGGGACACCGGAGGGACACCTCAGCACTTCCCAGGCACCCCCAGGTGTCCCCAGGAACCCCCCAGGTGTCACCAGGTGCCCCCAGGAACCTCTGAAGTGCCCCCAGGTGCCCCCCAGGTAGCCCAGATGACCCCTATGTGCCACAAGGTGTCCCAAGTGCCCCCAAGAACCCCCCAGATACCCCTCATGCACCCCGAACTGCCCCAAAACGCCCCTAGGGACCCCCCAAACACCCCCTAGGTACTCCAGGCGCCCTTCAGGTGCCACAAGGTGTCCCCAAGTGTCCCCGGGGCACCCACAGGAACCTCCCAGGTGCTCCCAGGAATCTCCCAGGTGCCACAAGGTGCCCCAAAACCCCCCCAAGGACCCCCCAAACAGCCCCCAGGTGCCACAAGGTGCCCCAAAAACCCCCTCAAGGACCCCCCAAACAGCCCCCAGGTGCCCCCAGGTGCCCAGGTTCCCCCAGGTGCCCACCAGATGCCGCGGGCGTCGGGCCAGTCGCGGGCCATGCCCGAGGCCAGCAGCAGGGGTGACACGGGTTTGTCGAACAGGAAGTGGTCGTCGATGAGCTGCTGCTGCTCCTGCTCCGTCATGGCCTTCAGCGGGTAGTACTTGCCCTTGAACTCCCCCTCCAGGCTGTTCAGGGCTGCCCGGGGCGGGGTCAGCACCTGGGCGTGCACCTGGACACGCCCAGGACACGCCCGGGACACGCCCGGGACACGCCCGGGACGGACTGGCCACGCCCATCCATCCATCCCAAATTCATCCCCAAATTCATCGCCAAATCCATCCCCAAATTCATCCCAAATTCATCCCCAAATTCATCCCAAATTCATCCCCACATTCATCTCAAATCTATCCCAAATCCACCCCAAATTCATCCCCAAATTCATCCCAAGTCTACCCAAATTCATCCCAAATCCATCCCCAAATCCACCCCAAATTCACCCCAAATCCACCCCGAATTCATCCTCAAATCCATCTCAAATTCACCCCAAATTCATCCGAAATCAATCTCAAAGCTATCCACAAACCTCACCTGGACACGCCCAGGACACACCCAGGACAGACTGGCCACGCCCATCCATCCCAAATCCACCCCAAATTCATCCCAAATCCATCCCAAGTCCCCCCCAAATTCACCCCAAATTCATCTCAAATCCATCCCAAATCCACCCCAAATTCATCCCCAAATCCATCCCCGAATTCATCCCCAAATCCACACCAAATTCATCCCAAATCCACCCCAAATTCATCTCAAATCTATCCCAAATCCACCCAGGCCACGCCGACGCTGGCCACACCCATTTCTGACCCCGCCCACGACCCCACCCCACTCCAGCTCCACCCACATTCTGAGCACACCCAATCTGACCCCACCCATTTCCTGATCGCACCCAATCCAACCTCAACCGTCCCACACCACCCTTGCAAGCCACGCCCAGCGGACCACGCCCCTTTAGGCCCCGCCCCTTTAGGCCCCGCCCCTCACCTGTGACTGACAGCTTCTCGATGGCGCGGCGCTCGCCGCGGCTGCAGTGGGGGGGCAGCGAGTAGCCCTTGATGCTGCGGCCGGTGCGCACGCGGCTGCTCAGCACGTACTTGGGGTCCAGGTCCTCCCCGCCCTGGGGAGCCCCGAAAACCGGGTCAGGGACACCCCAAAAATACCCCAAAATCACCCCAAAACAACTCAAAAAATTCCGTTCAAAATAACCCAAAAGCTCCCAAAATATCAACCTGAAATCCTCCCCTGAGAGCCCTGCAATGCTCAGCACGTACTTGGGGTCCAGGTCCTCCCCACCCTGGGGAACCCCAAAAATAGGGTCAGGGACATCCCAAAAATACCCCAAAATCACCCCAAAAAACCTCAAAAAATTCCGTTCAAAATAACCCAAAAACTCCCAAAATATCAACCCGAAATCCTCCCCTCTGAGAGCCCCGCAATGCTCAGCACGTACTTGGGGTCCAGGTCCTCCCCGCCCTGGGGAGCCCCCAAAACGGGGTCAGGGACACCCCAAAATCACCCCAAAAACCTCAAAAAATTCTGTTCAAAATAACCCAAAAACTCCCAAAATATCAACCTGAAATCCTCCCCTGAGAGCCCTGCAATGCTCAGGACGTACTTGGGGTCCAGGTCCTCCCCACCCTGCACCCTAAAAATAGGGTCAGGGACACCTGAAAATACCCCAAAATCACCCCAAAAATATCCCCAAAATCACCTCAAAAATCCCACTCAAAATACCCCAAATATACCCCAAAAAGCCCCAAAAAATCCCCCCAAGCCCTCCTGGAGTCGCCCCATGGTGGCCCTGCCACCCCTTCCCTGCCCTCCCCAGACCTCTGGGGACCCTCCGAGATTTCGGGGACCCCTCCCAAATTGTGGGGACTCCCCCAGATTTTGGGGACCCCTCCCAAATTTTGAGACCCCGCCCCCCAAAATTTCGGGGTCGTCCCCACCCTGAGCTTCTCCTGATCGAGGTCAGTTTTTGTTGGTGGCTTTGTGGTGTCACCCCATGGTGGCCCTGTCACCCCATGGTGGCCCTGTCACCCCTTCCCTGCCCTCCTGAGACCTTTAGGAACTCCCCCAAATTTCGGGGACCCCTCCCAAATTTCGGGACCCCCCCAAATTTTCGGGGTCCTCCCCACCTTGAGGCTCTCCTGGTGGAGGTTGGTGTGGTTCTTGCTTGTGGTGTCACCCCATGGTGGCCCTGTCACCCCATGGTGGCCCTGTCACTCCTTCCCTGCCCTCCTGAGAGCCCTGGGGACCTCCCCAAATTTTGGGGACCCCTCCCAGATTTTGGAGACCCCTCCCAATTTTCGGGACCCCCCCAAATTTTCGGGGTGCCCCCATCTTGAGGTTCTCGTGGTTGAGGTCGGTGCGGTGCTCGTTGGTGGTGTCACCCCATGGTGGCCCTGTCACCCCATGGTGGCCCTGTCACTCCTTCCCTGCCTTCCTGAGACCTTTAGGAACCCCCCCCAGATTTTGGGGACCCCTCCCGGATTTTGGGGACCCCCTGACCTTGAGGTTCTCGTGGTTGAGGTCGGTGCGGTGCTTGTCCGTGGGTTTGTAGCCCCCGTGCCTGTCCTGGATCACAGGGTCAAAGAGCTCCTTGAAGACCTCGTAGGACTCCTCGTCCCCGGCCACGCAGCCCACGGTCATGATGAACGGGTGACCTGCGGGTCAGGGGTCACGGGGGGTCACGGGGGGTCACTGGGGGTCACTGGGACCAGTACGGGACTGGGATTGGCTACTGGGACCTGGGGAGGGGTCTCTGGCCCCATGGATGGGTTGAGGACCCCAAGGATGGATTGAGGACCCCATGGATGGGTTGAGGACCCTGTGGACAATTTGAGGATCTCTTGGATGGGTTGGGGACCCCATGGACCATTTGGAGACCCCCAGGGTGGGCTGAAGACCCCATGGGCAGTTTGGGGACCCCTTGGGTGGTCTGGGGACACCAAGGATGAGTTGCAGACCCCATGGATGGTCCGGAGACCCCAAGGATGGATTGAGGACCCCCGGGGTGGGCTGGGGACCCCATGAAGGTGCTGATGACCCCTCAGGTGGGCTGGGGACCCCATGAAGGTGCCGATGACCCCATGGAGGTGCTGATGACCCCATGAAGGTGCCGATGACCCCATGAAGGTGCCGATGACCCCTCGGGTGGGCTGGGGACCCCATGAAGGCACTGATGACCCCATGGAGGTGCTGATGACCCCATGAAGGTGCCGATGACCCCATGAAGGTGCCGATGACCCCATGGAGGTGCCAATGACCCCATGGAGGCGCCGATGACCCCATGAAGGTGCCAATGACCCCATGGAGGTGCCGATGACCCCATGAAGGCGCTGATGACCCCACGAAGGTGCCAATGACCCCATGAAGGTGCCTGGGGACCCCATGGAGGTGCCGATGACCCCTCGGGTGGGCTGGGGACCCGCCGAGGACGCACCGGGGTTGTCCACGCCGGTCTGGATGACGTCGTCGAGGGTGAAGCCGCTGGGCGTCTCCTTGTCGCGCAGCTTGGCGTACAGGGCGGGCGTCAGCACCTTGGCCATGTGGTTGTTGTGCTTGGACAGGTCCGGGAACTCCTCCTCGGCAGAGAACTTGAGCTTGTACTTGTTGTGGGTGTTGCTGAACGGCATGGTGGCACTGCGGGGACACAATGGGGACACAATGGGGACATGGGGACACCATGGGGACATGGGGACACAATGGGGACATCATGGGGACACCATGGGGACATGGGGACATCATGGGGACAGGTCTGGGATCTCCTCCTCGGCAGAGAACTTGAGCTTGTACTTGTTGTGGGTGTTGCTGAACGGCATGGTGGCACTGCGGGGACACAATGGGGACATGGGGACATGATGGGGACACCATGGGGACATCATGGGGACATCATGGAGACATGGGGACACCATGGGGACAGGTCTGGGATCTTCTCCTCAACCCAGAACTTGAGCTTGTACTTGTGGGTGTTGCTGAACGGTATGGTGGCACTGCGGGGACACAATGGGGACATGGGGACATGATGGGGACACCATGGGGACATCATGGACACCATGGGGACAGGTCTGGGAACTCCTCCTTGGTAGAGAACTTGAGCTTGTGCTTGTTGTGGGTGTTGCTGAACGGCATGGTGGCACTGCGGGGACACAATGGGGACATGGGGACATCATGGGGACACCATGAGAACATCATGGACACCATGGGAATGGGGACACAGGGACATGGGGACAGGTCTGGGATCTTCTCCTCAACCCAGAACTTGAGCTTGTACTTGTGGGTGTTGCTGAACGGCATGGTGGCACTGCGGGGACACAATGGGGACATCATGGGGACACCATGGGGACATGGGGACATCATGGAGACATGGGGACACCATGGGAATGGGGACACCATGGGGACAGCACCAGGATCTTCTCCTCAACCCAGAACTTCTGCTTGTGCTTGTTGTGGGTGTTGCTGAATGGCATGGTGGCACTGCGGGGACATCATGGGGACATCATGGGGACACCATAGGGACATCATGGGGACATGATGGGGACAGTCATGGGGACATGGTGGCACTGCAGGCACAGCCAGGTGCCAGGGTCACCATGGACATGGAGGACATGGAGGACATGGAGGACATGGGGACAGCCAGGTGACAGATGGCACAGCCAGGTGACAGAGGGGACATGGAGGACACGGAGTGGGGGGGCTCGGGGGCGTGTCCTTCGGGGGGCGTGTCCTGCAGGGAGGGGGCGTGGCCGCCCCGCTCCGCTCCTTGTTCGGGCCGGGGCTATTTATAGCCCGGGGGGGAGGGGCGGGACCGGGGGGCTCGGGGGGGTCCCGGTGCCACCGAGGGGGGCGGGGCCCGGTCCCAGTCCCGAATCCCAGTCCCGAATCCCAGTCCCGAATCCCGGTGCTGGTCCCGGTCCCAAATCCCGGTCCCAAATCCCAGCCCCTGTCCCGGTCCTGGTCCCGGTCCCAAATCCCGGTGCTGATCCCGAATCCTGGCCCCGACCCCAAACCCAGTCCCGAATCCCGGTGCCGGTCACGGTGACACCGAGGGGGGGACAAGTCCCGGTTCCGGCCCCAGACCCAAATCCCGGTCCCAAATCCCCGTCCCAAATCCCGGTGACACCGAGGGGGGGACAAGTCCTGGTTCCGGCCCCAGACCCAAATCCCGGTCCCAAATCCCGGTGACACCGAGGGGGACTCGGGTCCCTGTCCCGGTCCTGAATCCCGGTCCCGAATCCCGGTGACACCGACGGGGGCGGGGGGCGAGTCCCCGTCCCGGTCCCGGTTCCAGCCCCAAATCCCGGTCCCGGTGACACCGGGGGCGTCCCGACCCTTCCTGAGGGTCCCAGTCCCTATTGGGGGGGGGTCCCGGTCCCGACTGGGGTCCCGGGGGGCTCCCGGGGGTGTCCCGGTGGTCCCGGGGGGGCGGTCCCGGTACCGATTGGGTTCCCGGTGGTCCCTGGGGGTGGTCTCGGGAGTCTCCCAGGTGGTCCCTGGGGGTGTCCCGGTGGTCCCGATTGGGGTCCCGGTGGTCCCGGGGGGAGTCCCGGGGGCGGTTCCGGTCCCGACTGGGGTCCCGGTGGTCTCGGGGGTCCCTGAGGGGATCTCGGTGGTCCCTGTGGGGATCTCGGGGGGTCCCGGGGGTGTCCCGGTGGTCCCGGTTGGGGTCCCGGTGGTCTCGGGGGTCCCTGAGGGGATCTCGGGGGGTCCCTGAGGGGATCCCGGTTGGGGTCCCGGTGGTCCCTGAGGGGATCTCGGGGGGTCCCTGTGGGGGTCCCTATTGGGGTCCCGCCCTTACCTGGGTGTCTCAGCGGGGCCGGGTCGGGGTCGGGCCGGTACCGGGCGCGGGGGGAGCGGTGGGACCGGGACCCCCCCGGGGTCGCTTTTATCCCCCCCGGGACCCCCCCCAGCCCCGGGGGGCTCCGGGGGGACCCCAAACCGGGCGGGGCCGGGCCCTGGCGGGGCCGCCCCCGGCCCGCGGGAGACCCTGGGGGACCCCCGGAGCCGCCCCCCGGTGTCCGGTGTCACTGGGGGGGGGCGGCCGGGGGCACGCGGCACCTGCGGCCCCCCGGGACCGGGCTGGGGGCGGGACCACCCCCCGAAATAGCGGGACCGCCCCCCCCAAAATGGTGGGACCACCCCCCGAAATAACGGGACCACCCCCCCCCAAAATAACGGGACCACCCCCCGAAATAGCGGGACCCACCCCCAAATGGCGGGACCACCCCCCGAAATAGCGGGACCACCCCCCGAAATAACGGGACCACCCCGAAATAGCGGGACCACCCCCAAATGGTGGGACCACCCCCAAATGGTGGGACCACCCCCAAATGGCGAGACCACCCCCATAATAGCGGGACCACCCCCCGAAATACCGGGACCCACCCCCAAATAGCGGGACCCACCCCCAAATGGCGCGACCACCCCCGAATAGCGGGACCACCCCCAAATGGTGGGACCCACCCCCAAATAGCGGGACCACCCCCCGAAATAGCGGGACCACCCCCCGAAATAGCGGGACCACCCCCCGAATAGCGGGACCCACCCCCAAATACGGGACCCAGACCAAAATAGCGGAACCCACCCCCCAATAAATACCGGGAGCTCTACAAATACCGGGACCACCCCCCAAAATAGCGGGACCCACCCCCAAAATAGAGGGACCCGCCCCCCAATTAGCGGGACCACCCCCCAATTAGCGGGACCACCCCCAAATGGCGGGACCACCCCCCAATAAATACCGGGAGCTCTTCAAATGGCGGGACCACCCCCAAATACCGGGACCACCCCCCCAAATACCGGGACCACCCCCCCAAATAGCGGGACCACCCCTCCCAAAATAACGGGACCACCCCCCCAAATAGCGGGACCCCCCCGGGGCACTGGGACCACCCCTAAATAGCGGCGGCTCTTTAAATATCGGGACCCCCCCGCCCCGGACCACCGGGACCCCCCCCAAATTACGGGGACCAACCCCCAATCAATACCGGGGACTCTTTCAATACCGGGAGCCCCCCCGGGACCCTCCCCAAATAAAGGGACCCCCCCCCCCCATTTGGAACCACCCCTCCCAAAATCCTGGGACCCCCCCCACCCCCAAAATTGGGCCCACCCCCCAAAATATCCCAAAATTAATTGAGGGGGGGTCAGAAAACCCCAAAATTAATGGGGGGAACCCCAAAATTAATGGGGGGGGGTTCGGAATTAAGGGGGGAGGACGACCCCAAAATTAAAAGGGGGGGGGTCAGAAAACCCCAAAATTAAATGGGGTGGGGTCGGAATTAAGGGGGGGGAACCCCAAAATTCAAAGGGGGGGGATTTTAGGGTGGGGGCGGGGCGGATCCGCTGGCTCAGGGCAATTCAAGCCGGGGGGGGGGAGGGGAAGGGGGAGGGGCCCCCCAGCCCCGCCCCTCCCCCCCCCCCCCCGGTATTTTTAGGTCGGCTCCGATTTCCCGGGGGGGGGGGGAAGCGGTGTCGAATTTGGGGGGGGGAGGGGAGGGGAGGGGTCCCGGGGGGGTCCTCGAGGGGGGGAGGGGAGGGACGGTGGGGGGGGGACCCCAGAAATGACCCCCCCCCCCCCCTAAAAAATATGGGGGAAACTGAGGCACGGGGGGGGCCCCAAAACTGGGGATTCCCACCCCAAAAAAAAGGAATTTTTCCCTCCAAAAAGGGACGCCAAAATTGGAATTTTACGCCCCAAAAAAGGGACCCCAAAAATGGAATTTTACCCCCCAAAACTGACCCCAGAAACGGAATTTTCCCTCCCAAAAAAGGGACCCCAAAAATGGAATTTCTCCCCCAAAATATTGGGGAGGAAACTGAGGCATGGGGGGGACCCCAAAATTGGAATTTCCCCCCCAAAAAGTAACCCCAAAAATGGAATTTTCCCCCCCAAAAAAGGGACCCCAAAAATGGAATTTCCCCCCCCAAAAAATGGAATTTCCCCCCCCAAATATCTCCGGGGAAACTGAGGCACGGGGAGACCCCAAATTTTTTTTTTTTTTTGGGGGGGGGGCCCCGTTGGGGAGCAAAAAGGGGGCGGAGTCGTGGGGGGAGGGGAAATCCGCTTTAATTGGGGGGAGGGGATTGGCAGAAACGGGGGGGGGGGGGAGGGGCAGATCCCACCTGGGGGGGCCCAGATCCCCCCTCCCCCCCAGGGATCCAGGCCCTGTTTTGGCATTTGGGGGGCCCAGATCCCAGTGGATCCCAAGGAGGGATCGAGTTCCACCTCCAGCTCATTTGGGGGGGTCCGGGGGGGTCCAGATCCCACCTGGAGCCCCCCAGTGGATCCAGACCCCCCCCCCCGTTCCCCCCAGTGGATCCCGGGGTGGATCCCGGTGGTTCCTGGTGGATCCCAGGGACGTCCCAGTGGATCCCGGTTGATGCCGGTGGGTCCCAGTGGATCCCAGTGGGTCCCAGGGTGCCAATGGTTCCCAGTGGGTCCCGTTGGTGCAGGTGGATCCCAGGGAGGTCCCAGTGGGTCCCAGTGGATCCCAATGGGTCCTGGTGGGTCCCAGTTGGTACCGGTGGGTCCTAATGGGTCCCAGGGAGGTCCCAGTGGATCCCAATGGGTCCTGGTGGGTCCCAGTTGGTGCAGGTGGATCCCAATGGGTCCCAGTGGTTCCCAGTAGTTCCCAGTTAGTGCTGGTGGGTTCCAGTGGGTCCCGGTGGGTCCCAATGGATCCCAGTTGGTGCAGGTGGTTCTCAATGGGTCCCAGTGGATCCCAGTGGTTCCCGTTGGGTCCCGTTGGATCCTGGTGGGTGCAGGTGGTTCCCAGTGGGTCCCAGTGGGTCCCGGTGGATCCCAGTGGGTGCAGGTGGGTCCCAGTGGTTCCCAGTGGGTCCTCAGTGGATCCCAATGGGTCCCAGTGGTTCCCAGTGGGTCCCAGTTGGTGCAGGTGGTTCCCAATGGATCCCGGTGGATCCCGCTGGGTCCCGTTGCTCTCAGAGCTGCTGGGAGAGGCCCTGGATGCGCTGCTGCACCTCCCCCGCCTGCAGCTGCTCCCAGGTGAGCAGGGAGAGCCCGAGCTGATCCTCCTGGGAACCGACAGCGGGCTGGGCTCCGCAACGGGGGGAAACGGGGGGAAACGGGAGGGATCTGGGAGGGATCTGAGGGGATCTGGGAGGGATCTGGGAGGGATCTGAGGGGATTTTGGGGGATTCTGGGTGGATTTCGTGGGGATCTGGGGGGAATCTGAGGGATCATTTTGGATCATTTGGGATCCAGTGGATCCCTCGCCTGCCGGAAGGGCTGGGGGTAGGGGGGGTGTAGTGTCTCTGATAGGATCCAATGGGATCATTCTGGATCAGTTTTGGACCCAGTGGATCCCCTCACCTCCCAGGAGGGGCCGGTTTTGATGCAATGGGATCCAGTGGGACCCCACTGGAAGGGGGGGCTGGGAGGGCCCAGGAGGGGCCGTTTTTGATCCAATGGGATCCAGTGGGACCTGGTGGATCCCTCACCTGCCGGAAGGGCCCAGGAGGGGCCGTTTTCAATGCAGTGGGATCCAATGGGATCCAATGGGATCGGGTGGATCCCTCACCTGCCGGAAGGGCTGGGGGGCACAGAAGGGGCCATTTTCAATGCAATGGGATCCAGTGGAACCCAGTGGATCCCTCACCTGCCGGAAGGGCTGGGAGGGCACAGAAGGGGCCGTTTTGGGCCCAATGGGATCCAATGGGATCGGGTGGAACCCGGTGGATCCCTCACCTGGCGGAAGGGCTGGGCCATCTCGCGCAGGAACCTCTTGGCCGCCTGCACGGCCTCGTCCACGGTCAGGTTCAGGTGGGACTCGGGCAGGTGCTCCTGGATCCAGCGCGGGAGCTTCCCCCGCTTGTCTGCGCGGGCAAAGCGCTGGGAACGGGGGGAAAACACAGGAAAATGGGAAAAAAACAGAGAAAAATGGGGAAAAACAGGCAGAAAATGGGGAAAAACAGGGAGAAAATGGGGTTTGGGATACCAAAAATGGCCCAAAATAACCCCCAAACACCCCCATGCTTGTCTGCACGGGCAAAGTGCTGGGAACGGGGGGAAATGGGGAAAGAACAGAGAAAATGGGAAAAACCAGAGAAAATGGGAAAAATGGGGAGAAACGGGGGGAAAATGGGAAAAAAACCCAAGGAAAATGGGGTTTGGGACACCAAAATAACCCCAGGAATCCCCAAAATGACCCCCAAACACCCCCACGCTTGTCTGTGTGGGCAAAGTGCTGGGAATGGGGGGAAAATGGGGAAAAACCAGAGAAAAATGGGAAAAAACAGGGAGAAAATGGGGTTTGGGACACCAAAAATGGCCCAAACTGAGCCCAAATCTCCAAAACTGATCCTAAATCCCCTAAAATCTCCCCCAAACCTTGTCAGTGAACACCGTGAGCCCATGGTTGGATTTGCCCCTCAGGGCTCTCCCCACGCACTGCGCCGCCCCAAACTGACCCAAAACTGACCCTAAACCCCCCAAAACTGACCCCAAACTGAACCTAAACCCCCAAAACTGACCCCAAACTGAACCTAAACCCCCCAAACTGACCCCAAACTGACCCCAAATCCCCCAAAACCAATCCCAAACCTTGTCAGCGAACACCATGAGCCCATGGTCGGTTTTCCCCCTGAGGGCTCTCCCCACGCACTGCGCCGCCCCAAACTGACCCAAACACCCCAAAACTGACCCCAAACTGACCCCAAATCCCCTACAATCGATCCCAAACCTTGTCAGCGAACACCATGAGCCCGTAATCCGTTTTCCCCCTGAGGGCTCTCCCCACGCACTGCGCCGCGTGCCGCATGGCGTCGAAGGTGAGGAATTCGCCCTCGCGCACCTGGAGCTGCTCCCGCAGGAATTCCAGACGGGCCTGGGGGGCACACGGGGCTGAGACCTCCAAAAACCCCCCCAGGTATCCTAAAAACACCCCCAGGTATCCTAAAAACCCCCCCAGGAATCCTAAAAAACTCCCCAGGAATCCTAAAAACCCTCACAGGTATCCCAAAACCTCCCCAGGTATCCTAAAAACCTCCCCAGGAATCCTAAAAACCTCCCCAGGAATCCTAAAAACCCCCCAGGAATCTAAAAACCCCTCAGGTATCCCAAAAACCCCCCCAGGTATCCAAAAAACCTCCCCAGGAATCCTAAAAACCTCCCCAGGAATCCTAAAACCTCCCCAGGAATCCTAAAAACCCCCCCAGGTATCTCAAAAACTCCTCAGGTATCCTAAAACCCCCCCCAGGAATCCTAAAACCCCCCAGGTATCCAAAAACCTCCCCAGGAATCCTAAAAACCTCCCCAGGAATCCTAAAAACCCCTCAGGTATCCTAAAACCTCCCCAGGAATCCTAAAAACCCCTCAGGTATCCTAAAACCTCCCCAGGAATCCTAAAAACCCCCCCAGGTGAGATTTGGGTAGGGGGCCACACCTGAGACCCCCAAAACCTTCTTAAAAACCCCCCAAATCCCCATAAATCCCCCTAAAAATCCCCAAAACCCCCCTAAACCCCCCCAAATCCCTTGATCCCTCCCAGGGACCCCCCCAAGGTGGAATTTGGGGAGGGGGCCCCACCTGAGCCCCCTTGAAAATCCCCAAACACCCCTAAAAACCCCCCCAAAATCCCCATAAATCCCCCCCAAAACCCCAATAAATCCCCTTAAAAAACCCCAAATCCCCCCAAATCCCCCCAAATCCCTTGATCCCCCCCAGGTGGGATTTGGGGAGGGGGCCCCACCTGAGCCCCCCCTGAAAATACCCAAATCTCCCTAAAACCCCCATAAATCCCCCCCCAAACCCCCATAAATCCCCTTAAAACCCCATAAATCCCCTTAAAAAACCCCAAATCCTCCCCAAATCCCTTGATCCCCCCCAGGGGACCCCCCCAGGTGGGATTTGGGGAGGGGGCCCCAGCTGAGCCCCCCCTGACCTTGAGGATTCGGCTCTGGGTGTAGACGTAGGGGACCCCAAACATGATCACGGCCCGGCCATAGTGATGGACTGGGGGGAAATTTGGGGTCAGGGACCCCAAAAAACCCAAATTTCCCCTTAAATCCCCCCCCAAACACAAAAGGAACCAAATGGTGATGAAAACCAACCCAAAAAAAGCAAAATTGCCACCAAAATCCACCCAAAAAAAGCAAAATTGCCACCAAAATCCCCCCAAAATTTCCCATTAAATCCCCCCCAAAAAAGTCACAAAAATCCCCCAAAAACCACCAAAATTGCCACGAAAATCCCCCCAAAATTTCCCATCAAATTCCTCCCAAAAAACCCCAAATTGTCACAAAAATCCCCCAAAACCCACCAAAATTGCCACGAAAATCCCCCCCAAAATTTCACATCAAATCCCCCCCAAAAAACCCCAAATTGTCACAAAAATCCCCCGAAAATTGCCATGAAAATGCCCCCAAAATTCCCATTAAATCCCCCCCAAAAAACCCCAAATTGTCACAAAAATCCCCCGAAAATTGCTATGAAAATGCCCCCAAAATTCCCATTAATCCCCCCAAATTTCCCATCAAATCCCCCCAAAACCCCAACATTTCCATCAAATGCCCAAAACTCCAAAATTTTCCTGCAAATCCCTCAAAAAAAACCCCAAATTTCCCCTCAAATCCCCCAAAATCCCCTCAAGCACACCATGAAGCCTCTCAAAGCCCCAAAATTTTCCCAAAATTTCCCAAATTTTCCCAAATCTCACTGAAGTCGATGCCCTCGGAGACTTTGCCCCAAGACTGGGGTGGGAGCACCCAAAAAAGGGACCCCAAAAATCCCCTCAAACCCCCCCAAATCACCCCAAAATTGCCCCAAATCCCCAAAATTCCCCCAATTTTGCCCAAATTTTCCCAAATTCGCCCCAAATCTCACCGAAGTCGATGCCCTCGGAGACTTTGCCGCGCGCCACCGAGAGCAGCACGGCCCCGCGGCCGTTCTCACACGCCTGGGGAGAGAGGGGACCCCAAAATCACCTGGGAACCCCAAAATTCACCTGGGACCCCAAAATTCACCTGGGAACCCCCAAAATTCACCTGAGACCCCAAAATTCACCCTGGGAACCCCCAAAATTCACCTGGGACCCCCCCAAATTCACCTGGGAACCCCCCAAAATTCACCTGGGACCCCAAAATTCACCCTGGGAACCCCAAAAACCCCCTGGGAATCCCAAAAATTCACCTGGGAACCCCCAAAACCCCCCCTGGGAATCCCAAATATTCACCTGGGAACCCCCCAAAATCCCCCTGGGACCCCAAAATCACCTGGGAACCCCCCAAAAACCCCCTGGGAACCCCAAAAAATCCTCTTAGGACCCCCCCAAATTCACCTGGGACCCCCAAAATTCCCATCCAGGATCCCCAAAATTTCCCAAAAATCTTCCTGGGACCCACAAAAATCCCATCCAGGATTCCCCCAAGGAACCCAAAATTCACCTGGGACCCCCCAAAACCCCCCCTGGGACCCCCAAAATTCACCTGGGACCCCCAAAAACCCCCCTGGGACCCCCAAAAAATCCCCCAGGATCCCCAAAACTCCCCCAAATCCCCCCAAGGACCCCCAAAACTGCCCCCAAACCACCCCAGGACCTTGAAAATTCCCCCAAATTTCCCCCCAGGACACCCCAAACTTCCCCAGAAGCCCAAAAAATCCCCCCAAATTCCCCCAGCACCCCCAGAATCCCATCCAGAACCCCTCAAATCCCCCCCAGGACCCCCCAAATCCCCCCAGGACCCCCCAAAATCCCCCCAGGACCCCCAAATCCCCCCCAGCACCTCCTGGTATTTCTCCAGGGCCACGCTGGTCTCAGCCCCGTCCTGGGTCTCGATGAAGAGGAGTTTGTTCCTCTGGATGTTCTCCAGGATGCCCTGGGCAGGAATTTGGGGGATTTGGGAGGATTTTGGGGGGATTTGGGGTTCCTTAGGGGTCTCAGGAGGGGATTTGGGGCAGTTTTAAGGGGTTTTGGGGCAGTTTTAGGGGGTTTTGGGGCAGTTTTTGGGGTCTCAAGGGGGGATTTGGGGGTTCTGGGTCTCGATGAAGAGGAGTTTGTTCCTCTGGATGTTCTCCAGGATGCCCTGGGCAGGATTTTGGGGGATTTTGGGGGTCCCAGGGGGGTTTTGGGGCAGTTTTAGGGGGTTTTGGGGAAGTTTTAGGGGGATTGGGGCAGTTTTAGGGGGATTGGGGGCAGTTTTAGGGGATTTTGGGGCAGTTTTTGGGGGCATTTGAGAGGTTCTGGGTCCTGTTTGTTCCTCTGGATGTTCTCCAGGATGCCCTGGGCAGGAATTTGGGATAATTTTGGGATAATTTTGGGGTGATTTTGGAGTATTTTTGGTGGGATTTTGGAGGATTTTCGGGGGTATTTAGGGCTATATTTTTGGGATTTTGGAGGATATTTTGGGGTGATTCTGGGGTATTTTTGGGGCTATTTTGGGGTCTGATTTGTAGGTATTTTTGGCCATTTAAATGGGATTTTCGAAGGGGTTTTGGGGCATTTTTTGGGGATATTTTGGGGTGATTCTGGGGTGTTTTTGGTGGTATTTTGGGGAATTTTTGGGGGTATTTTTGGGGGTATTTAGGGCTATATTTTTGGGATTTTGGAGGATATTTTTGGGGTCATTTGGGGGATGTTTTGGGGTGATCCTGGGTGTTTTTGGGGCTATTTTGGGCGGTGATTTGTAGGTATTTTTGGCCATTTTAATGGGATTTTCGAAGGGGTTTTGGGCCATTTTTGGGGGATTTTTTGGGGTATTTTTGGGGTGATTTGGGGGAATATTTTGGGGTGATTCTGGGGTATTTTTGATGGGATTTTGGGGTATTTTTGGGGGTATTTTTGGGGAGATTGAGGGGAATATATTTGGGATTTTGGAGGATATTTTTGGGGTGTTTTTGGGGGTATTTTGGGGGGTGATTTGTAGGTATTTTTGGCCATTTTAATGGGATTTTCGAAGGGGTTTTGGGCCATTTTTTGGGGGTATTTTTGGGGTGATCTGGGGGATATTTTGGGGTGATCCTGGGGTATTTTTGGGGCTATTTTGGGCGGTGATTTGTAGGTATTTTTGGCCATTTAAATGGGATTTTCGAAGGGGTTTTGGGCCATTTTTGGGGGTTATTTTGGGGGATTTTTGGGGTGATTTTGGAGGATATTTTGGGGTGATTCTGGGCTGTTTTTGGGCTCCCACCTGCTCGTACCACGAGGCCACGGTGCTCTCCAGGTAAACGTAGCTGGTGAAAAAAGCCACGAGGCCGTCGGGGACCACGGCCGAGAGCTCCAGGAGCAGCTGCCCATAATTCCGGGTCACCGCTGGGGTTTGGGGGAAATTCGGGGAAATTTGGGTTATTGGGAATCCCAAAAAAGTCAAAATCCACCCAGAAATCCCCCAAAATTCCTCCCCCAGAGCTCCAGGAGCAGCTGCCCCTAATTCCGGGTCTCTGTTGGGATTTTGGGGGAAATTCGGGGAAATTTGGGTTATTGGGACCCCAAAAAATCCCAAAACCTCAAAATTTCCCTAGAAATCCCCCCAAAATTCCTCCCCCAGAGCTCCAGGAGCAGCTGCCCATAATTCCGGGTCACCGCTGGGGTTTGGGGGAAATTCGGGGAAATTTGGGTTATTGGGACCCCAAAAAATCCCAAAATCCACCCAGAAATCCCCCAAAATTCCTCCCCCAGAGCTCCAGGAACAGCTGCCCATAATTCCGGGTCACCGCTGGGGTTTTGGGGGAAATTCGGGGAAATTTGGGTTATTGGGAACGAAAAAATCCCAAAATCCACCCAGAAATCCCCCAAAATTCCTCCCCCAGAGCTCCAGGAGCAGCTGCCCCTAATTCCGGGTCTCTGTTGGGATTTTGGGGGAAATTCGGGGAAATTTGGGGTTATTGGGAACCCAAAAATCCAAAAAAAGTCAAAATCCCCCCAGAAATCTCCCCAAAATTGCCCTAAAATCCTCCTCAGAGCTCCAGGAGCAGCTGCCCCTAATTCTGGGTCACCGCTGGGATTTTGGAGGAAATTCGGGGAAATTTGGGTCATTTGGGAACCCAAAAATCTCAAAACCTCAAAATTTCCCTAGAAATTCCCCCAAAATTCCTCCCCCAGAGCTCCAGGAGCAGCTGCCCATAATTCCGGGTCTCTGTTGGGATTTTGGGGGAAATTCGGGGAAATTTGGGGTTATTGGGAACCCAAAATCCAAAAAAAAGTCAAAATTTCCCCCAGAAATCCCCCAAAATTCCTCCCCCAGAGCTCCAGGAGCAGCTGCCCCTAATTCTGGGTCACTGCTGGGATTTTGGGGGAAATTCGGGGAAATTTGGGGTTATTGGGAACCCCAAAAATAAAAAAAAAGTCAAAATTTCCCTAGAAATCCCCCCAAAATTCCTCCCCCAGAGCTCCAGGAGCAGCTGCCCCTAATTCTGGGTCTCTGTTGGGATTTTGGGGGAAATTTGGGGTTATTGGGAACCCCAAAATCCAAAAAAAGTCAAAATCCACCCAGAAATCCCCAAAATGGCCCAAAAAACCCCAAAAATTGCCCCCAAATCCTCCCCCCAGAGCTCCAGGAGCAGCTGCCCCTAATTCCAGGTCTCTGTTGGGATTTTGGGGGAAATTTGGGGTTATTGGGACCCCAAAAAACCCTAAAATCCCCCAAACCCCCCAAAAATCCCTCTGAGACCCCTCCCCAGAATCCCCCAGACCCCAAAACCCCCAAATTCTCCCCAAATTTTCCCCCAAATCCCCCCCAGCCCCAGCGATGTCCTCGCGGGTCTCGAATTCGGAGCTCACGGCCACCCCAAAAGCCCCAAAATTTCCCCCAAAATTCCCCCAAAATGAGCCTGAGACCCCTCCCCAGAGCCCCCAAACCCCAAAAGGCCCAAAACCCCAAAAGCCCCGGGGTTTTGCCCCAAATCCGCACCGATGTCCTCGCGGGTCTCGAATTTGGAGCTCATGGCCACCTGGTCATTGCCTCTGCCCACGATCTGGGGGGGCTGGGGGTCAAAACCCCCAAAATCCCCCAGGACCCCCCAAAATCCTCCCCAAAAATCCCCCCAGGACCCCCCAAAATCCCCCCAGGACCCCCCCCAAAATCCTCCCAAAAATCCCCCCAGGACCCCCAGAATCCTCCCCCCAAAATCCCCCCAAGACCCCCCCAAAATCCTCCCCAAAAAATCCCTGAGACCCCCCCCAGGACCCCCCAAATCCTCCAAAACCCTCCCAGGACCCCCCAAATCCCCTCAGTAGCTCCTCAAATTCTCCCCCAAGACCCCCCAGATCCTTCCCCAGACCCCTCACACACCCCCCCAGGACCCCCCAAAACCCCCAGACCCCCCCAAATCCCCCCAGGATCCCCCAAAAACCCCCAGGACCCCCTAAATTCCCCCCAGACCACCCAAATCCCCTCAAGAGCTCCTCAAATTCCCCCCCAAAACCTCCCCAGGACCCCCCAAATCCCCCCAAAACCCTCCAAGGACCACTCAAATCCCCCCCAGGACCCCCAAACACCCCCCAGGACCCCCCAAATGCCCCCCAGATCCCCTCAAATTTACCCCCAGGATCCCCAAACCCCCCCAGATTCCCCCCCAAATCCCCCCCAGGACCCCCAAACTCCCCCAGGACCCCCCCAAATCCCCCCAGGACCCCCAAAATCCCCCCCAGGACCCCCCAGATCCC
Source organism: Agelaius phoeniceus (assembly GCF_051311805.1). Classification (NCBI taxonomy): domain Eukaryota; kingdom Metazoa; phylum Chordata; class Aves; order Passeriformes; family Icteridae; genus Agelaius; species Agelaius phoeniceus. The sequence goes on along the minus strand of NC_135300.1, from coordinate 1,000,671 downwards.
CTCAAATTTCCCCCAGGAGCCCCCCAAATGCCCCCCCAAAGCCCCCAGGACCCCCCCAAACCCCCCTCAGGACCCCCCAAATTCCCTCAAATTCCCCCCCAAACCCTCCCAGGACCCCCCAAATCCCCCCCACGACCTCCCCAAATCCCCCCCAGATCCCCCAAATGCCCCCCAGGACCCCCCCAAATCCCCTCAAATTCCCCCCCAAACCCCCCCAGGACCCCCTAAGTCCCCCCAGGACCCCCCAAATCCCCTCAAATTCCCCCCCCAGACCCCCCCAGGACCCCCCAAATCCCCCCCAGGACCCCCCAAACCCCCCCAGGACCCCCCAAATCCCCTCAAATTTCCCCCAGGACCCTCCCAAATCCCCCCCAGGACCCCCCCAGGACCCCCTAAGCCCCCCAGGAACCCCCAAACCCCCCCAGGACCCCCCAAGCCCCCCCAAATCCCCTCAAATTCCCCCCAGGACCTCCCAAATTCCCCCCCAAACCCCCCCAGATCCCCCAAATCCCCCCCAGGGACCCCCCAAACCCCCCCAGGACCCCCCAGGGACCCCCCAAATCCCCCCCAGACCCACCATGGGGCAGAGGCAGGTGCGGGCCAGGGTCATGCTGAAGGTTGCCATGGTAACGGGCTGGAATCCCAGGATTTGGGGGTAAAACTCCAGGGGGGACAAAGTCTGGGGGGGCAGGGCCAAAGAAAGGGGGGTCAGGGGGATTTTGGGGGGGATTTTGGGGGGATTTGGGGGTTTTTGGGGTGGATTTTGGCTTTTTTGAGGGGGGATTTGGGGATTTTGGGGGGGAATTTTGGGAGGGATTTTGGGGCTTTAAGGGGGATTTGGGGTTTTTGGGGTTTTATTGGGGATTTGGGTTTTTTTTGTAGGGGGGATATAGGGGTGTTTTTGGGGTGATTTTGGGATGTTTTTGGGGTATTTTTGGGGTGATTTTGGGATATTTTTGGGGTGGTTTTCGGATGTTTTGGGGTGATTTTGGGGTGTTTTTGGGGTGATATTTGGGGTGTTTTTGGGATATTTTTGGGGTGATTTTGGGATGATATTTGGATATCTTTGGGGTGATATTTGGGATGTTTTTGGGGTGATTTTGGGATGGTTTTGGGGTGATATTTGGGTGATATATGGGGCATTTTTGGCGTGATATTTGGCATATTTTTGGGGTGATTTTGGGATGGTTTTGGGTGATATTTGGGATATTTTGGGGTGATATCTGGGATGTTTTTGTGGTGAAATTTGGGGTGGTTTTGGGGTATTTTGGATGTTTTTGGGGTGGTTTTGGAGTGCTTTTGGGGTGATATTTGGGATATTTTTAGTGTGATATTTGGGGTGTTTTTGGGCTGATTTTTGGGGTAGGTTTTGGGGTATTTTTGGGATGTTTTTTGGGGTGGTTTTGAGGTGATATTTGGGGTGTTTTGGGATGATTTTGGGATGTTTTTGTGGTGATATTTGGGGGTGTTTTTGGGGTGATCTTGGAGTGATTTTGGGATGATATTTGGGGTGATATTTGGGGTATTTTTTGGGATGTTTTCGGGGGTATTTTTGGGATGTTTTTGGGGTGATATTTGGGATGTTTTTGGGGTAGTTTTGGGGTGATATTGGGGTATTTTTGGGGTGATATTTGGTGTGATTTTGGGATGTTTTTGGGGTGGTTTTGGGATGTTTTTGGGGTGATTTTTGGGGTGGTTTTGGGGTATTTCTGGGATGTTTTTGGGGTGGTTTTGGGGTGTTTGGGGGTGTTTTTGGGATATTTTTGGGGTGTCTCACCCCCGAGGTGACGATGACGGACTGGAAGCGCTCGAACACCGGCCGGATGGCGATGGAGGCGTCCAAGCAGCTGGGGGGGACCCCAAAAATGCCCTCAAAAATCCCCCCAATAAAAACCCAGACCCCCCTTCCAAAAAACCCCAAATCCACCTCAAAATCCCCCCATCAAAAAACCCCACAAAAATCCCCCCCCAAAAAACCCCAAATGCCCCCCAAAATTTCCCCAAAAAAAACCTTAAAATCCCCTCCCCAAAAAACCTTAAAATCCCTCCCCAAAAAACCCCAAATTCCCCCAAAATCAGCCTAAAACTCCCTCAAAATCGCCCTAAAAAACCCCAAATTCCCCTGTGAAAATTCCCCCCAAAAACACTCAAAATCCCCTCCCAAAAAACTCCTAATCCCCCCCCAAAAAACCTCCCAAATCCACCTCAAAATCCCCCCAAAACCCTGTCAAAAAACTCCCAAAACTCCCTCAAAATCCCCCCAAATCCACCTCAAAATCCCCCCACCAAAAGCCCCAAATCTCCCCAAAATCTCCTCTAAAATCCCCCCAAACTTCCCCAAAAAAACTCCTCCAAATCCCCCTTAAAAAAACCCCAAATACCCCTTAAAAACCTCCCAAACCCACCTCAAAATCCCCCTCAAAAAAAATCCCCAAATCCTCCCTAAAATCCCCCTCAAAATCCCCAAAAATCCCCCAAATTCCCCCCCTCAAATCCCCAAAATCCTCCCTGAAAAAACCCAAAATCTCCCTAAAATCACCCCCAAATTCCCCCCAAAAAAGCCAAAAATTCCCCCAAAAACCCCCAAAAATCCCCCAAAAACCCCAAAAGCCTCCAAAACCCCCAAAATTCCCCAAATTCCCCAAACCTGAAGTGCAGGACGGGGTTGGCGATGCTGGGGGTGCGGTCGTCGAAGGGTTCGATGATGATGGTGAAACCTGGGGGGGTTTGGGGGAATTTGGGGCTTTTTGGGGATTTTGGGGGGGAATTTGGGATTTTTTGGGGTGGGGGGGATTTGGGGGTTTTTGGTGGTTTTTTTGGGGGGGGAGATTTTGGGGTTTTTTGGAGGGATTTTGGGGTTTTTTGGAGGGATTTTGGGAGGATTTTGGTTTTTTTGAGGGTGGGAATTTTGGGGGTTTTTTTTTAGGGATTTTGGGGTTTTTTAGGGATTTTGGTTTTTTTTAAGGATTTTGGGGTGATTTCAGGGATTTCAGAGAGGATTTCAAGGGAATTTGGGAGAGATTTTGGGGCATTTGGGGTTTTTTGGGGGCATTTTTGGGTTTTTTTTTGACCCCAGCTTGCTGTAGGTGCTGACCAGGATTTAGGGGTATTTTTGGGGTATTTTTGGGGTATTTTTGGGGTTTTTGTGCCCACCTTTGCTGTAGCTGCTGACCAGGATTTAGGGGTATTTTTGGGTATTTTTGGGGTATTTTTGGGGGTTTTTTGTGCCCACCTTTGCTGTAGGTGCTGACCAGGATTTAGGGGTATTTTTGGGGTATTTTTAGGGTATTTTTGGGGGTGGTTTGGGGGTTTTTTGTGCCCACCTTTGCTGTAGGTGCTGACCAGGATTACAGGATATTTTAGGGTATTTTTGGGGGTATTTTTAGGGTATTTTTGGGTATTTTTGGGGTGGTTTTGGGGTTCTTTGTGCCCACCTTTGCTGTAGGTGCTGACCAGGATTTAGGAGTATTTTAGGGTATTTTTAGAGTATTTTGGGGGGTTTTTTTGGGGGTTTTTTTGGGGTTCTTTGTCCCCACCTTTACTGTAAGTATTGACCAGAGTCCAGAGGTATTTTTAGGATATTTTTAGGCTATTTTGGGGGGTGGTTTTGGGGGCTTTTTGTCCCCACCTTTACTGTAGGTGCTGACCAAGATTACAGGATATTTTTAGGGTATTTTTAGGAAATTTTAGGGTATTTTTAGGGTGGTTTTGGGGTAGTTTTGGGGGGTTTTTTGTGCCCACCTTTGCTGTAGGTGCTGACCAGGATTACAGGATATTTTTAGGGTATTTTTAGGGTATTTTGGGGTGGTTTTGGGGTTTTTTGTGCCCACCTTTGCTGTAGGTGCTGACCAGCATTACAGGATATTTTAGGGTATTTTTAGGGTATTTTTGGGGTGGTTTTGGGGTTTTTGTGCCCACCTTTGCTGTAGGTGCTGACCAGGATTTAGGGGTATTTTTGGGGTATTTTTAGGGTATTTTTGGGGTGGTTTTGGGGGTTTTTGTGCCCACCTTTGCTGTAGGTGCTGACCAGGGTGGCGAAATTGGCCACGAGGGTGATGGGGGAGAAATCGGCGACATCGGGGAGGGCGAGGGTGCGGAGCAGGGAGTGCAGGCGCTCGGCACAGAACCTGACAGGGGGCAGAAATCGGGGTTCAGGGACCCCAAAAACCCCAAAAACCACCCCAAAAACCCCCAAAACCACCCCAAAAAACCCAAAAACCACCCCAAAAACCCCAGAAACACCAAAAACCCCAAAAACCCCAAAAATCACCCCAAAAACCCCCCCAAAATCCCCCATGGGAGGGTGTGGAGCAGGGAGTGCAGGCGCTCGACACAGAACCTGACAGGGGGCAGAAATCGGGGTTCAGGGACCCCAAAAACCCCAAAAAACACCCCAAAAAACCCAAAAATACCCCACAAAAACCCCCCCAAAACCCTGAGACCACAAAAACCCCTCAAAAATCACCCCAGAAACCCCAAAAATCCTCCAAGGAAAAGATTTTTTGGGGCCCCCAAACTGTTTTTTGGGGTGAAGATCCCATTTTTGGGGGGGTTTTAGGGGTGCAGATCCAATTTTTTGGGGTTCTGAACCCATTTTAAGGGGTCCCAAATCCATTTTAAGGTGTCCTGAGCCCATTTTTGGGGTCCCAGACCTGAGGGGTTTGCGGTCGATGCAGACTCTGTCCCTCAGCTCCCTCAGGAAGGCCGGGGGGCTCTCTGAGGGGTTTTTGGGGGTGCAGATCCCATTTTTTGGGGGTTTTATGGGTTTTTTTGGGGTGCAGATCCCATTTTTTGGGGGTCCTAAGCCCATTTTTGGGGGGTGAAGATCCCATTTTTTGGGGTCCTGAGCCCATTTTTGGGGTTCCAGACCTGAGGGGTTTGCGGTCGATGCAGACCCTGTCCCTCAGCTCCCTCAGGAAGGCCGGGGGGGCTCTCTGAGGGGTTTTTAGGGGTGCAGATCCCATTTTTGGGGGTTTTATGGGGTTTTTTTGGGTCCCAGACCCCATTTTTTGGGGTGCCAGACCTGAGGGGTTTGCGGTCGATGCAGACCCTGTCCCTCAGCTCCCTCAGGAAGGCCGGGGGGGCTCTCTGAGGGGTTTTTTGGGGGGTGCAGATCCCATTTTTGGGGGTTTTATGGGATTTTTTGGGGTGCAGATCCCATTTTTGGGGTCCCAGACCCATTTTTTGGGGTCCCAGACCCATTTTTGGGGGTGCCAGACCTGAGGGGTTTGCGGTCGATGCAGACCCTGTCCCTCAGCTCCCTCAGGAAGGCCGGGGGGCTCTCTAAGGGGTTTTTGGGGTGCAGATCCCATTTTTGGGGTCCTAAGCCCATTTTTGGGGGGTGAAGATCCCATTTTTTGGGGTCCTGAGCCCATTTTTGGGGTGCCAGACCTGAGGGGTTTGCGGTCGATGCAGACCCTGTCCCTCAGCTCCCTCAGGAAGGCCAGGGGTGCTCTCTGTGGGGTTTTTGGGGGTGCAGATCCCATTTTTGGGGGTTTTATGAGGTTTTTTGGGGGTGCAGACCCCATTTTTGAGGGTTTTATGGGTTTTTTGGGGTGCAGATCCCATTTTTGAGGGTTTTATGGGGTTTTTTGGGGGTTTTATGGGGTTTTTTGGGGTCCAGACCTGAGGGGTTTGCGGTCGATGCAGACCCTGTCCCTCAGCTCCCTCAGGAAGGCCGGGGGGGCTCAGCTGCTGCACTCGGGGCCCCCGGAGCTGAGCCCGAAGGTGCTCGACCAAACGGCGCAGGAACCCCACAAAGTGCTCGGCTGTACGGATACTGCCTGGGACTGCCTCTGGAATGGGGAAAAAATGGGAAAAAACGGGGTCAGAAACAGCCCAAAATCCACCCCAAACCCCACAAAGTGCTCGGCTGTACGGATACTGCCTGGGACGGCCTCTGGAATGGGGAAAATGGGGAAAAACGGGGTCAGAAACAGCCCAAAAACCCCCAAATCCACCCCAAACCCCACAAAGTGCTCGGCTGTGCGGATACTGCCTGGGACTGCCTCTGAAACGGGGAAAAAACGGGGTCAGAAACAGCCCAAAATCCTAAAATCCACCCCAAACCCCACAAAGTGCTCAGCTGTACGGATACTGCCAGGAACTGCCTCTGAAACGGGGAAAAACGGGGTCAGAAACAGCCCAAAAACCCTAAAATCCACCCCAAACCCCACAAAGTGCTCAGCTGTACAGATACTGCCTGGAACTGCCTCTGAAACGAGGGGAAAAACGGGGTCAGAAACAGCCCAAAATCCCTAAAATCCACCCCAAACCCCACAAAGTGCTCGGCTGTGCGGATACTGCCTGGGACTGCCTCTGAATGGGGAAAAAATGGGGTCAGAAACAGCCCAAAAACCCCAAAATCCACCCCAAACCCCACAAAGCGCTCAGCTGTACAGATACTGCCTGGAACTGCCTCTGGAATGGGGAAAAATGAGAAAAAACGGGGTCAGAAACAGCCCAAAAACCCCAAAATCCACCCCAAACCCCCACAAAGTGCTCGGCCGTGCGGATACTGCCTGGGACTGCCTCTGAAATGGGGAAAAAAGGGGAAAAAATGGGGGAAAATGGGGAAAAAATGGGGGAAAACGGGGTCAGGAGCAGCCCAAAAACTTCAAACCCCAAAGCCATCCCAAACCATCCCTGTGGTTTTGGGAGTTCCCCTGATCCCAGCAGATCCCAGACCCCAAAAGGTCTCCCTGAGCTGAGCATGGAGAGGGGACCCTGACCCTGAGGATTTTGGGGTGGATCCCGAGGGTTTTGGGGGTTCCTGTGACCCCAGGCAGATCCCAATGGATCCCAGTGGATCCCAGTGGATCCCAGTGGATCCCGTACCCTGCAGGATCTCGTCGGGCAGGACGGGGTTGGCCAGGAACAGGTCGGAGTCGCGGGCGGCGCCGGCCTCGCGCAGCCCCTGCACCAAGCGCCGATATTCCTCGGCCAGGCGGCGGGAATCCGACTCCTTGATCCTAAAATGGATCCCAGAATCCACCCACGGGACCCCAAAGAACCCCTGAGATCCCAAATCCCAGCCCTGAGATCCTAAACCCACCCCACAGCCCCTGCACCAAGCGCCGATACTCCTCAGCCAGGCGGCGGGAATCCGACTCCTTGATCCTAAATGGACCCCAAAGGACCCCTGAGATCCCAAATCCCAGCCCTGAGACCCCAAATCCCAACCCTGAAGATCCCAAATCCCAACCCTGAGATCCCAAATCCCAACCCCGCAGCCCCTGCACCAAGCGCCGATACTCCTCGGCCAGGCGGCGGGAATCCGACTCCTTGATCCCAAATGGACTCCAAAGAAACCCCTGAGACCCTAAATAACCCCCTGAGATTCCAAATCCCAACCCTGAGATCCCTAAATAACCCCTGAGATCCCAAATCCCAGCCCTGAGACACCAAATCCCAGCCCTGAGATCCCAAATCCCAGCCCTGAGATCCCAAATCCCAACCCTGAGATCCAAATCCCAGCCCCGCAGCCCCTGCACCAAGCGCCGATACTCCTCAGCCAGGCAGGGAGAATCTGATTCCTTGATCCTAAAATGGATTCCCAAATAACCCCTGAAATCCCAAATCCCAACCCTGAGATCCCAAATCCCAACCCTGAGATCCTAAATAACCCCTGAGATCCCAAATCCCAGCCCTGAGACACCAAATCCCAGCCCTGAGATCCCAAATCCCAACCCGCAGCCCCTGCCCCAATCGCTGGCACTCCTCAGCCAGGCAGGGAGAATCTGATTGCTTGATTCCTAAAATGGATCCCAAATAACCCCTGAAATCCCAAATCCCAACCCTGAGATCCCAAATAACCCCTGAGATCCCAAATCCCAACCCTGAGACCCCAAATCCCAGCCCTGAGATCCCAAATCCCAGCCCTGAGATCCCAAATCCCATCCCTGAGATCCTAAACCCACCCCGCAGCCCCTGCCCCAGTCGCTGGCACTCCTCGGCCAGGCAGGGAGAATCTGATTCCTTGATCCTAAAATGGACCCCAAATAACCCCTGAGATCCTAAAAATATCCTTGAGATCCTCCTGAGATCCCAAATCCCAACCCTGAGACCCCAAAATCACCCCTAAAACCCCAAACTCCCATTTCTGAGGACCCCAAAATTCCCCCAAAAAACCCAACCCTGACCCCGCTGACCGCTGGATGTGGCTCTGCAGTGGGTGATGGTCACTACCCCCAAAATCCACCCTGAGCACCCAAAATCCCCCCCAAAACCTCCAAATCCCATCTCTGAGACCCAAAATCCCATCCCTGAGACCCCAAAAGGCCCCAAAAAACCCCAAATCCCCCCAAAACCCCAACCCCAGCCTCACTGACCAACTGGACGTGGCTCTGCAGTGGGTGATGGTCACACCCATGGCACCCCAAAATCCCATCCCTGAGCACCCCCAAATCCCCCCTAAAACCCCCAAATCTCATCTCTGAGACCCAAATCCATCCCTGAGACCCCCAAAAACCCCAAAAATCCCCCCAAAACCCCAAACTCGACCCCGCTGACCGCTGGCCGTGGCTCTGCAGTGGGTGATGGTCACTGCCCCAAAACACCCCAAAATCCCCCCTGAGCACCCCAAATCCCCCCTAAAACCCCCAAATCCCATCTCTGAGACCCCAAATTCATCGCTGAGACCCCAAAAGGCCCCAAAAACCCCAAAAACCCCCAAAATCCCCAACCTCGACCCCGCTGACCGCTGGACGTGGCTCTGCAGCGTGGCCACGTTGGCCTGGCAGCGGTCGAGCGTCCGGCGGGTGATGGTCACTCCCATGGCCTCGATGCAGACGTTGTCTGGGGACAGGGAGTGCAGAAATGTCATCAAAAATATCACCCCAAAATGCCCCAAAATGACCCCAAAATCCTGCAAACCAGCCCCCAAAAATCCAGCAAAAAACAGCCACCAAAATCCACTAAAAATAGCCCAAAAATACCCCAAAATCCAGAAAAAAACCTACCCCAAAATCCACTAAAAAAGAACCCAAAATACCCCAAAGTCCAGCAAAAAAACACCCCAAAATCCACTAAAATATAACCCAAAATACCCCCAAAATCCAGCAAAAAACCCACCCTAAAATCCACTAAAAATAGCCCAAAATACCCCAAAAATCCAGCAAAAAAACCCACCCCAAAATCCTCTAAAAATAGCCCAAAATACCCCAAAATCCAGCAAAAAAAAATTCCCAAAATTCTACAAAGCCCACTCCAAAACCCAGAAAAAAACCTCAAAATATCCAAAAGAATCCCCCAAAAATCACCCCCAACCCCCCTCAAAATCCCCCTGGGGGTGACCCCAAACTGCCCCTAAAGGATCCCAAATCCCCCCTGAATCACCCCAAATCCCCCCCTCAATGACCCAACCCCCAGGATTTCAGGGTTTTTTGGGGGTTTTTTTGGGGTTTTTTTGGGTTTTTTTTGGGGTTTTAGGGCGGCACCGATGTTGTGAGCCTCATCGAACACCACGACCCCAAACCTCCCCCAAATGACCCCAAATCCCCCCTGAATCACCCCAAATCCCCCCTCAATGACCCAACCCCCCAGAATCTGGGTTTTTTTTGGGTTTTTTGGGGTTTTTTTGGGGTTTTAGGGCGGCACCGATGTTGTGAGCCTCATCGAACACCACGACCCCAAACCTCCCCCCAAATCCCCCCTGAATCACCCCAAATCCCCCCTGAAATCACCCCAAATCCCCCCTGAATGACCCAACCCCCCAGAATCTGGGTTTTTTGGGGGGTTTTTGGGGTTTTTTTGGGTTTTGTTGGGGTTTTAGGGCAGCACCGATGTTGTGAGCCTCATCGAACACCACGACCCCAAACCTCCCCAAATGACCCCAAATCCCCCCTGAATCACCCCAAATCCCCCCTGAATGACCCAACCCCCCAGAATCTGGGTTTTTTGGGGGTTTTTTGGGGTTTTTTTGGGTTTTGTTGGGGTTTTAGGGCGGCACGATGTTGTGAGCCTCATCGAACACCACGACCCCAAACCTCCCCCAAATCCCCCCTGAATGAACCCAAATCCCCCCTGAATTGACCCCAAATCCCCCCTCACTGACCCAACCCCAGGATTTAGGGATTTTTTGGGGTTTTTTGGGGTTTTTTGGGTTTTTTGGGGTTTTAGGGCGGCACCGATGTTGTGAGCCTCATCGAACACCACGACCCCAAACCTCCCCCAAATGACCCCAAATCCCCCCTGAATCACCCCAAATCCCCCCTCAATGACCCAACCCCAGGATTTAGGGTTTTTTTGGGGTTTTTTTTGGGGTTTTTTGGGGTTTTTTTTTGGGGTTTTAGGGCGGCACCGATGTTGTGAGCCTCATCGAACACCACGACCGAGGAGCGGGCGAGCTCGGCCGACACCAGCCCGGCGATCTTGGGGTCCAGCAGGTAATGGTAGCTGTACACCACCACGTTGGCGTGGGCCAGCTGCAAAAATGGGGCTTTTAGGGCCCTTTTGGGGTGCCCAGAGGGATTTGGGGTCACCCAGGCAGGTTTTGGGGTCATTCAGGGGGGATTTGGGGTCATTTTGTGGGGAAAAATCAAAGCGCCAATAGGGGCAGGTGGAGAGAAGAGCTTTTAGGGAAGGGTTTGGGGGAAGGTTTGGGGTTCCCCCAGAGAGATTTGGGGTCACCTAGAGGGAGATTTGGGGTGCCCAGAGGAGTTTTGGGGTCACCCAGAGGAGTTTTGGGGTCACCCAGGCAGGTTTTAGGGAGGTTTGGGGCAGTTTTGGGGTTCCATAGGGGCGGTTTTGGGGTCCAGCAGGTAATGGTAGCTGTACACCACCACGTTGGCGTGGGCCAGCTGCAAAAATGGGGACGTTTAGGGCCCTTTTGGGGTCCCCAGGGGGATTTGGGGTCACCCAGGCAGGTTTTGGGGTCACTCAGGGGGATTTGGGGTCATTCAGGGGGGTTTGGGGTCATTTTATGGGGAAAAATCAAAGTGCCAATGGGGGCGGGTGGAGAGAGGAGCTTTTAGGGAAGGGTTTGGGGGAAGGTTTGGGGTTCCCCAGAGAGATTTGGGGTTCCCCTGAGGGGTTTTGGGGTGCCCAGGAGGTTTTGGGATATTTTTAGGGACATTTTTAGGATATTTTTTTGGGTATTTTTAGAATATTTTTAGGGTGTTTTACTGATGCTGTGTCCATGAAGTAGGGGCAGATATTTAAGGATAATTTTAGGAATATTTTTAGGACATTTTTGGGATATTTTAGGGTTTCTCACAGAGGCCCTGGCCATGAAGTAGGGACAGATATTTGGGGATATTTTTAGGGATATTTTTAGGGATATTTTAGGGATATTTTTAGGACATTTTTGGATATTTTAGGGTTTCTCACAGATGCCCTGGCCATGAAGTAGGGACAGATATTTGGGGATATTTTAGGGATATTTTAGGGTATTTTGGGGTGTTTTTGGGGTATTTTGGGGTGCCTTACAGAGGCCCCTGGCCATGAAGTAGGGGCAGATATTTGGGGGATATTTTAGGGATATTTTTAGGGATATTTTAGGGTGTTTTTGGGATATTTTGGGGTATTTTGGGGTTCCTTACAGAGGCCCTGGCCATGAAGTAGGGGCAGGTATTTGGGGATATTTTAGGGATATTTTTAGGGATATTTTAGGGTGTTTTTGGGATATTTTGGGGTATTTTGGGGTTCCTTACAGAGGCCCTGGCCATGAAGTAGGGGGCAGGTATTTGGGGATATTTTAGGGATATTTTATGAAGTAGGGGCAGATATTTAGAATATTTTTAGGGATATTTCTGGGGTATTTTAGGATATTTTGGGGTGCCTTACAGAGGCCCTGGCCATGAAGTAGGAGCAGATATTTGGGGATATTTTGGGGTATTTTGGGGTATTTTAGGACTCCTTACAGAGGCCCTGGCCATGAATTGGGGCAGGTATTTGGGGATATTTTAGGGATATTTTGGGGTATTTTTAGGATATTTTAGGACTCCTTACAGAGGCCCTGGCCATGAAGTAGGGGCAGATATTTAGGGATATTTTTAGGGATATTTTAGGGATATTTTAGGGATATTTTAGGGATATTTTAGGATATTTTAGGACTCCTTACAGAGGCCCTGGCCATGAAGTAGGGGCAGAGGCCGCGCTGGCGCCCGAGCGCCCGGAGATCGTCCAGGTTGTGAACCCCAAAGGGGAGGGGGCTCTGCCGGCCCCGGGCCTCGAACCTCCTGAGGGGGGAGAGAGAAATGAGGCTGGGGTCAGCAAAAATGGGGGGAGAACAGCAAAAAACGGGGGAAAACAGCAAAAAATGGGGGAAAAACAGCAAAAAATGGGGAAGAACAGCAAAAAACGGGATTTGGGGTCCTTGGAATGGGATTTGGTGTCCTTGGAATGGGATTTGGGGTCCTTGGAATGGGATTTGGGGTCCTTGGGATGGGATTTGGGGTCCTTGAAATGGGACTGGGGGCCAAGTATGGGGTGGGGATGTCCCAAATGGGGGGAGAACACCCCAGAGTGGGGCTGGGGTCTGTGGGAGTCCCTGAAATGGGGCTGGGGTCACCAAGAATGGGGTGGGAATATCCCAGGATGGGGCTGGGGTCCCCAAAATGAACAAGGGAACCAATGGGGGGGTCCCAGGGGATCCATTGGGGATCAGCCCCCCCCAAATCCCCTCCAGACCCTTTGGGACCCCCAGGGATCCCCCCAGATCCCCCTGGAACCTTCAGGACCCCCCAAATCCTCCCAAAATCCCCCCAGGATCCCTCCTGGGACCCCTGCAGACCCTTCAGGACCCCCCCAGATCCCCTGGGATCCCCCTCAAATCCTCTCAGATGCCCCCAGATCCCCCGGAACCTTTCAGGACCCCCCAGATCCTCCCAGATCCCCTCAGTTTCCCCTCAAAATCCCCTTGGGACCCCCGGGATCCCCCCGGATCCCCCCGGATCCCCCGGGCTGACCTGGAAGAAGGAGCAGCTGGGCCGGGCTCCCTCGGGGGGGTCCCGCAGGTACGAGGCCGTCAGGGCCAGGCAGCGGCTGTCGACCTCCTTCCCAAAGCGGAGCGCGGAGACCTGGGCAGGGATCCACTGGGATCTACTGGGATCCACTGGGATCCACACACAGCCCTGAGAGCCCCCTGACACCCCCCTGGGATCCCCCCTCCTTCCCAAGCGGAGCGCGGAGACCTGGGCAGGGATCTGCTGGGATCTACTGGGATCTGCTGGGATCCACACACAGCCCCCAGAGACCCCTGACACCCCCCATGATCCCCTCTCCTTCCTGAAGCAGAGCGCGGAGACCTGGAGCAGGGATCCACCGGGATCCATTGGGATCTACTCACAGCCCTGAGAGACCCCTGGCACCCCCCCCCCATCTTCCTGAAAGGAGCGCAGAGACCTGGGCAGGGATCCATTGGGATCCATTGGGATCCCTGTGACCCCCCCTGCCACACCCAGCCCCCACAAAAGGCCCAGGTCCCTCCAGTCCCCCTGGATCCCCCCAGATCCCTGGGATCCCCTGGGATCCCTGCAAGCCCCTGAGCCTCCTCCCCAGCCCCAGCCCCCCCAGATCCCCCGGGATCCCCCCCGATCCCCGTTCTGGATCCCCGACCTCGGGGTGCACGCAGAGATTCTTGCGGGAGCTCAGCGCCAGCGCCAGGAAGGGCAGGGGCTCCCCCAGCTCCCGCTCGTAGCATTCCAGAAGCTTCCGCAGCTCCTCCACCACCTGCGGGGGGGACGCGGGGACGTGAGGGGATCCAGCCCTGAGGGATCCACCCGAGGGATCCACCCTGAAGGATCCAGCCCAGGGATCCCCTCCCCGCTGACCTTCTCAATCTCAGGCACTGTGCGGGAGCAGTAAATCAGCTTGGACACGTCCAGGGGGTGGGCCTGGGGGGGAAGAAAGGATCTGCTGGGGATCCACTGGGATCTGCTGGGATCCCAGAACCCACCAGGACATGCTGGGATCACCCAGGATCTCCTGGGATCCACTGGGATCTGTCAGAACCTGCCCAGATCCCCTGGGATAATCCAGGATCCGCTGGGACCCATTGGGATCCGCCAGGACCTTCAGAACACCCTGGGACCACCCAGGATCCTCAGGGACCCACCAGGACCCTCTGGGATCTACCAGGACCCCACCCCCCACCCCCAACCGCTCAAGCTCCCCCCAGATCCCCCGGGATCCTCTCGAATCCCCCCCCCCTCCCCCTCCCCAACCCAAGGGGATCCTCAGGAGCCTCTGGGATCCACCAGGAGCAGTCAGAAGCCCCCAGACCCCTCAGGATCCCCCGGGATCGGCTCACGCGCTGGTAGGCGATGATCAGGGCCAGCAGTGACACCGTCTTGCCCGTCCCCCGACGGCATCTCCAGAACCCCGTGGCCCTGGGGGGGAAGGGGCGGTCACAGGGGGGGCCCTGATCCCTCGGTGGATCCCTCCCGGTGGATCCCTCCCAGGGGATCTCTCCCAATGCGTTTCCCCCAATGGATCCCCCCTGTTGTCCATCTGTCCCTGTCCCCCATCTCCCCCCACCCCAAGTGGATCCCTCCAGTGGATTCCCTCAGAGGATCCCAAATGGATCCCTCCCAGTCGGATTCCCCAGCTGATCCCCCCTCGGTGGATCCCCCTCCCCTTTGGATCCCTCATTGATCCCACCCATTGGATCCCCTCAGTGGATTTTCCCCCACTGGATTCCCCCAGTTGATTCCTCATTGGATCCATCCCAGTGGATCCCCCCCATTGGATCCCTCCCGTTTTCCCCCAGTGGATCCCACCTTGGCGTCCAGGGTGCGTTTGAGCTCCAGCATGTAGGAGAACTGCTCGGGGTAGATGAACTCATAGGGGAACAGCACCAGGAGCCCGTCCACGTTCAGCCTGAGGGATCCCAGGGGATCCAGTGGCACCGGGTGGATCCCGAGGGATTCTGGGGGCAGTTTTGAGGGGATTCGGGGGGAATTGGGGCAGATTTGGGGGTCTGGGGGGTTGGGGCAGCACCAGGAGCCCGTGCACGTTCAGCCTGAGAGGATCTGGTGGATCCTGGAGTGGATCTCACCAAAATCCCCTCAAAATCTCCCAAAATCTCTCAAAACTCCCCAAAATCCCCTCAGATCCTCCAAAACTCCCCAAAACCCCCTCAAATCGCCCAAATTTTCCCCCAAATCCCCCTCAGATCCTCCAAAATTCCCACAATTTCCCCCCAAATTCCCCAATATCCCCCCAACCCCCCCTCAGCGCCCCCTTTTCCCACCCCTCCCCCCCCTCACTTCATGGCTCCCGCGCCGCCTCGCGCCGCCGCCTCGGCCCCGCCCCCTTCCGCACCGCGCGCTCCGATTGGGCATCGCTGAGCCCGCCTCGCGCTCCTATTGGCTGAATGAAGCTGCCAATCACAGGGAGAGAGCAGCTGTGCCGGGGAGGAGCAATCGAGCGCAGAGCGATGGATCGGAGGACACTTGCGGGGAGAGGGGAGAAAAATTTGGGATTTTGGGGGATTTTTGAGGTTTTTGGGGACATTTGAGACACGGGAGTGAAACCTTGGAGGGATTTAGGGGGGGGTCTGGGGGGATTCGGAGACACTGGGGGGCAGGAGTGAAAAATTTTGGGGATTCTTGGAATTTTGGGTTTTTTTTTTTTAATTTTTGGGATTTTTTTGAGGATTCTTGGGGATATTTGGCGGGGAGGGGTGACAAAATTTTGAAGATTTTGTGGACATTTGGGGACATTGGGGGGATGGCAAAAATCTGGTTTTTTTTTTTATTTTTGGAGATTTTTGGGGACATTTGGTGGGGGAGAGGCGGGAAATTTTGACTTAAAAAAAAAAAGCGAAAAAGAACAAAAAAATTTCAATTTTTATTCAATTTTTTTCGCTGCTCCTCCCCCCCCCCACCCCTGCCCCTCCCCCATCCTCCCGCCCCTCCCCCCTCCCGCGGTTTCCCGTGAATTCCACCAGATTTGGGCCATTCCAGAGGAAAAAACCAAAAAACCAAAAACAACAACAAAAATCGCAATTTCTGCCCCTCCCCCCGCCCCAAAATGAGGGGGGGGAGGGGCTCAGAGGCAACGCTGGTGGGGAGGGGCCCCGAACTGGGAGGGACTGGGATGGACTGGGAGGGACTGGTTTGAACTGGGACAAACTGGGATTGAACCGGGCTGGGATAATGGGAGACTGGGAGGGACTGGGAGGGACTGGGATGAGCAGGGATTGGATACTGCTTTGAACTGGTTTGAACTGGGAGGGACTGGGATTGAACTGGGATTGAACTGGTTTGAACTGGGAGCTCCGGGGGCGTCAAGGCCACGTCGAGGTTTTTTCAAAAAACGTCCAAAAACGGCACCAAAATCCCCCAAAAACACCTGGGGGAGGGGCGGGGCCAGAGCACCTGGGGGAGGAGCCAGAGCACCTGGGGGCGGGGCCATAGAGCCTGGGGGCGGGACCATATGACACAGGGGAGGGGCCAGAGTGCCTGGGGGTGGGGGCAGAGCACTTGGGGGAGGAGCCAGAGCTCTGGGGGTGGGGCCATATGACAAAGGGGAGGGGCCAGAGCGCCTGGGGGAGGAGCCAGAGCAGTTGGCGGACAGTGGGGGAAGGCGCACAGGGGAGCCCAGGTGTGCCAGGTGTGCCCAGGTGTGTTCCAGGTGTCCCAGGGGTGTTCCAGGTGTGTCCCAGGTGTGTCCCAGGTGTCCCCAGGTGTCCCCAGGTGTGTCCCCAGGTGTCCCCAGGTGTGTCCCAGCTGTCTCCCCAGGTGTCCCAGGTGTGTCCCAGGTGTCCCCAGGTGTGTCCCAGGTGTCCCAGGTGTGTCCCAGGTGTGTCCCAGGTGTCACTCGCGGATGCTGGCCGAGTAGGAGAACTGCGGGAAATGCGTCCGGTGATCGCTCTCCGGAGAGTCCAGGAGCTCACCTGGGGACAGGCGGGGACAGGTGAGGGACAGGGACAGGTGAGGGAAGAGATGACAGGACAGGTAAACACAGGTAAGGTACAGGTGAGGACACAGGTGAGGACACAGGTGAGCCCAGGTGAGCCCAGGTGAGCCCAGGTGCACTCACATCTCTCAGGGGGCGTGACCGTGATGGACAGGGACAGGTAAGGACAGGTAAGGACACAGGTAAGGACAGGTAAGGTACAGGTAAGGCCCAGGTGAGCCCAGGTGCACTCACATCTCTCGGGGGGCGTGACCGTGATGGATGAGAGGGGGTCAGAGACAGGTGAGGGGTCAGTGACAGCCCAGGTAAGGTACAGGTGAGCACAGGTAAGGCCCAGGTGAGCCCAGGTAAGGTACAGGTGCACTCACATCTCTCGGGGGGCGTGACCGTGATGCTCTGCGCCGTGAACTCCTCGTCGAAGTACCTGGTGTCCACCTCTGACGTCACCTGCGGCCGGAAGGGCGGCACCAGCTGGGGGGGGCGGGGCCTCGCGCCAGGTGAGGGCCGGGGTCACGCCCGGGCGGGGCGGGGCCGGGGGCGGGGCCTCACCTTCCTCTGCACCACGTCCAGCCAATCGATGCGGGGCCTCACCTTCCTCTGCACCACGTCCAGCCAATCGATGCCCGCGAAGAAGCGATGCTCCATCACCTCGCGGGCGTCGCCCGGGCCCCCGCCCAGCCTGCACAGGTGGGGACAGGTGAGGGCACAGGTGAGGGCACAGGTGGGCACAGGTGGGCACAGGTGAGAACAGGTGAGGGCACAGGTGGGCACAGGTGGGTACAGGTGAGGGCACAGGTGAGAACAGGTGGGTACAGGTGAGAATAGGTGAGCGCAGGTGGGCACAGGTGCACCCCAGGTGTACCCAAGTGTGTCTCAGGTGTGTGTGGGTACCCCAGGTGTGCCCAGGTATATCCCAGGTGTATCTCAGGTGTATCCCAGGTGTACCCAGGTGTACCCAGGTGTATCTCAGGTGTGCCCAGGTGTATCTGAGGTGTATCCAGGTGTATCCCAGGTATACCCCAGGTGTACCCAGGTGTGTCTCACCTCTGTTTAGGATCCTTTTTCAGCAGCCCGGCCAGCAGGGAGCGGCTCTCGGGGCCCAGGCTCCTGGGGAAGCGCAGGTACCCGTGTGTGTGGGTACCCCAGGTGTGTTCCAGGTGTGTGTGGGTACCCCAGGTGTGTTCCAGGTGTGTGTGGGTACCCCAGGTGTATCTCAGGTGTATCTCAGGTGTATCCAGGTGTATCTCAGGTGTATCCCAGGTGTACCCAGGTGTATCCCAGGTGTATCTCAGGTGTACCCAGGTGTACCCAGGTGTGTCTCACCTCTGTTTGGGGTCCTTTTGAGCAGCCCGGCCAGCAGGGAGCGGCTCTCGGGGCCCAGGGACTGCAGGACCTCAATGTGCCAGGTGTGTGTGGGTACCCCAGGTGTATCCAGGTGTACCCAGGTGTATCTCAGGTGTATCTCAGGTGTACCCAGGTGTGTCTCACCTCTGTTTGGGATCCTTTTTGAGCAGCCCGGCCAGCAGGGAGCGGCTCTCGGGGCCCAGGCTCCTGGGGAAGCGCAGCTCCTCCAGCAGGATCAGCTCGAAGAGGCGCTCGTGGTCCTGGTTGTAGAAGGGGAGGCGCCCGCAGAGCATCTCGTACATCACCACCCCCAGCCCCCACCAGTCCACGGCGCGGCCGTAGTCGTTGTCTTCCAGGACCTGAGGGGAGAGAGGGAACGGGGTCACCTGCAGGACCTGAGGGGGTAAAGGTGAGGGCTGGGACCTGCCAGGACCTGAGGGGAGAGAGGGAACGGGGTCACCTGCAGGACCTGAGGGGGTAAAGGTGAGGGCTGGGACCTGCCAGGACCTGTGGGGGTAAAGGTCATGGGGTGTCATCTTCCAGGACCTGTGGGGAGAGAGGGAACGGGGTCACCTGCCAGGACCTAAAGGGGTAAAGTCATGGGGTGTCATCTTCCAGGACCTGTGGGGAGAGGGAACGGGGTCACCTGCAGGACCTAAGGGGGTAAAGGTGTGGGGGGTCACCTGCAGGACCTGAGGGGAGAGAGAATGGGGTCACCTGCAGGACCTGTGGGGGTAAAGGTGGGGGTCACCTGCCAGGACCTGAAGGGAGAGTGAACGGGGTCACCTGCCAGGACCTGAGGGGGAGAGGGAACGGGGTCACCTGCAGGACCTGAGGGGGTAAAGGTGAGGGGTGTGACCTGCCAGGACCTGAGGGGAGAGGGGGAACAGGGTCACCTGCAGGACCTGTGGGGAGAGAGGGAACGGGGTCACCTGCCAGGACCTAAAGGGGGTAAAGGTGAGGGGGTCACCTGCCAGGACCTGAGGGGAGAGAGGGAACAGGGTCACCTGCCAGGACCTAAAGGGGGTAAAGGTGTGGTGGGTGACCTGCCAGGACCTGTGGGGAGAGCGAACGGGGTCACCTGCAGGACCTGAGGGGGTAAAGTCATGGGGTGTCATCTTCCAGGACCTGCAGGGGATAGAGGGCACAGGGTCACCTGCAGGACCTGAGGGGGTAAAGGTGACGGGTGTGACCTGCCAGGACCTAAAGGGGTAAAGGTGAGGGCTGTGACCTGCCAGGACCAGTGAGGAGAGCAAATGGCGTCACCTGCCAGGACCTGCAGGGACAAAGCCATGGGTGTGACCTGCCAGGACCTAAAGGGGGAAAAGTAATGAGGAAGCCCCTCAGGATTTGGGGGAAATTTGGGGTTTTCGGGGGAATTCTCTGGGAATCTTGGGGGAATTTTCAGGGATTTTCAGGGATTTTTTTTTGGGAATTTTGGGATTTTTTGGGGGGAATTTTGGGATTTTTTGGGGGGAATTTTGGGATTTTTTTGGGAATTTTGGGAATTCCCAGCCTCACCTCGGGCGCCAGGTACTCGGGGGTGCCACAGAAGGTCCTTGCAGGATTTGGGGGGAATTCTCTGGGGATTTTGGGGGAATTTTCAGGGATTTTCGGATTTTTTTCGGGAATTTTGGTATTTTTGGGGGGGAATTTAGGGAATTCCCAGCCTCACCTCGGGCGCCAGGTACTCGGGGTGCCACAGAAGGTTCTCATGGTGGTGCCGTCCGTCACCCCCTCCTTGCAGAGCCCGAAATCCGTGATCTTGATGTGCCCGTCCTTGTCCAGCATCAGATTCTCCAGCTGGGAATTCAGGAATTTGCACCAAAATCCCACAAAATCAGCCCCAAAATCCCAAGAATCATCCCCGAAATCGGCCCCAAAACCTCACAAAAATCAGCCCCAAAATGCAGGAAATTCAGCCCAAAATCCCAAGAATCATCCCTAAAATCAGCCCCAAAATGCAGGAAATTCAGCCCAAAATCCCATGAAATCAGCCCCAAAATCCTGGAAATTCAGCCCAAAATCCCATGAAATCAGCCCCAAAATCCCCAGAATGGTCCCCAAAATACCAAGAATCAGCCCTAAAACCTCACAAAATCTGCCCCAAAATGCTGGAAATTCAGCCCAAACCCCCACAAAATCCACCCCAAATCCCACAAAATCAGCCCCAAAATGCCAGAGATTCAACCCGAAACCCCAGGAACCGGCTCCAAACCCCAGGAATTGAGCCCCAAAATCCCAGAAATTCAGCCCAAAACCCAGGAACCGGCTCCAAACCCCAGGAATTCAGCCCCAAAATCCTGGAAATTCAGCCCAAACCCCCACAAAATCAGTCCCAAATCCCACAAAATCCACCCCAAATCCCAGGAATTCAGCCCCAAAATGCTGGAAATTCAGCCCAAAACCCCAGGAACTGGCTCCAAACCCCAGGAAATCAGCCCCAAAATGCTGGAAATTCAGCCCAAACCCCCACAAAATCAGCCCCAAAATCCCAGGAATTCAGCCCAAAACCCCAGGAAACTGGCTCCAAACCCCAGGAATTCAGCCCCAAAACCTCACAAATTCAACCCAAAACCCCAGGAACCGGCTCCAAATCCCAGGAATTCAGCCCCAAAACCCCAGGAACCGGCTCCAAACCCCAGAAATTCAGCCCAAAACCCCACAAAATCAGCCCCAAAATCCCAGGAATTCAAGCCCAAAATCAGCCCCAAAATGCCGGAAATTCAGCCCAAAACCCCAGGAACTGGCTCCAAACCCCGGGAAATTCCGCCCCAAAATCCCAGGATTCAGCCCAAAACCCCAGGAACTGGCTCCAAACCCCAGGAATTCAGCCCCAAAATCAGCCCCAAAATCCCAGAAATTCAGCCCAAAACCCCACAAAATCCACCCCAAACCCCGGCATTCCGCCCCAGCCCCCCCGGGACGCCCCCAAACCCCCAGAATTTCCCCAAACCCGCAGGAATCGATCCCAGATCAGGACCTTGATGTCGCGATAGACGACGTCCCGCGAGTGCAGGTACTCCAGGGCCGAGACGATCTCGGCGCCGTAGAAGCGAGCGCGGGGCCTCGGGGAACACCCGCTCCCGGGACAGGTGGAAAAACAGCTGGAGATTTGGGGGGAAAAAGCACAGAAATTGGGAAAAATCGGGGGGAAGAGAAGGGAAATTCAGGGGGGAAATGGGGAAATAAAAGGGAAATTGAGAGGGGAAATGGGGGGGAAAAACCAGGGAAATTGGGAAAAATCGGGGGGAATAGAAGGGAAATTCAGGGGGAAATGGGGGAAAATATTGGGGGAAAATTGGGGGGGAAATGGGGGGGAAAAACCAGGGAAATCGGGAAAAATCGGGGGGAAGAGAAGGGAAATTCAGGGGGGAAATAAAACGGAAATTAAGGGGGGAAATCGGGAAAAATCGGGGGGAAGAGAAGGGAAATTCAGGGGAGAAATGGGGGAAATAAAAGGGAAATTTAGGGGGGAATGGGGGAAAATATTGGGGGAAAATTGGGGGGGAAATGGGGGGGAAAAACCAGGGAAATTGGGAAAAATCGGGGGGAAGAGAAGGGAAATTCAGGGGGGAAATAAAACGGAAATTAAGGGGGGAAATCGGGAAAAATCAGGGGGAATAAAAGGGAAATTCAGAGGGGAAATGGGGGAAATATTGGGGGGAAATTTGGGGGAAATGGGGGGAAAAACCAGGGAAATCGGGAAAAATCGGGGGGAATAGAAGGGAAATTCAGGGGGGAAATGGGGGAAAATATTGGGGGGAAATGGGGGGAAAAGCAGGGAAATCGGGGAAAATCGGGGGGAATAAAAGGGAAATTCGAGGGGGAAATTGGGGGAAAAGAGGGGAAATTGGGAAAAATCGGGGGGAAGAGAAGGGAAATTCAGGGGGGAAATTGGGGAAATAAAAGGGAGATTGAGGGGGGAAATTGGGAAAAATGGGGGGGAATAGAAGGGAAATTCAGGAGGGAAATTGGGGAAATAAAAGGGAAATTTAGGGGGGAAATGGGGAAAATATTGGGGGGAAAAACCAGGGAAATCGGGAAAAATCAGGGGGAATAGAACGGAAATGGAGGGGGGAAATTGGGGAAAATATTGGGGGAAAATAAAATGGAAATGGAGGAGGGAAATTGGGGGAAATAAAAGGGAAATTGAGGGGGAAAATTGGGGGGAATAAAAGGGAAATGGAGGGGGAAAATTGGGGAAAATATTGGGGGGAAATTGGGGGGGAAATGGGGGGGAAAAACCAGGGAAATCGGGAAAAATCGGGGGGAATAGAAGGGAAATTCAGGGGGGAAATGGGGGAAATAAAAGGGAAATTTAGGGGGAAATGGGGGAAAATATTGGGGGAAAAACCAGGGAAATCGGAAAAATCGGGGGGAATAGAACAGAAATGGAGGGGGGAAATTGGGGAAAATATTGGGGGAAAATAAAATGGAAATGGAGGGGGGAAATTGGGGGGAAATTGGGGGAAATAAAAGGGAAATGGAGGGGGAAAATTGGGGGGAATAAAAGGGAAATTGGGGGGGAAATGGGGGGGAAAAACCAGGGAAATCGGGAAAAATCGGGGGGAATAGAAGAGAATTCAGGGGGGAAATGGGGGAAATAAAAGGGAAATTGAGGGGGGAAATTGGGAAAAATCGGGGGGAAGAGAAGGGAAATTCAGGGGGGAAATTGGGGGGAAATAAAAGGGAAATTGAGGGGGGAAATTGGGGGAAAATTGGGGGGAATAAAAGGGAAATGGAGGGGGAAAATTGGGGGGAAATGGGGGGGGAAAACGGGGAATTGGGAAAAAATCAGGGGGAATAAAATGGAAATTGGGGGAGGAAATTGGGGGGAAATAAAATGAGAATTGGGTGGGGAAATTGGGGGGAAATTGGGGAAAATTGGGGGGGAAAATTGGGGAAAACGGGGGAAATTGGGAAAATATCGGTGGGGAAATTGGAGGGAAATTGGGGAGAAATTGGGGGAAATTGGGGAAAATTGGGGGAAAATGGGGAAGCATTAGGGGGAAAATTGGGGAAAAATGGAAGAAAAATGGGGAAAATGGGGAGAAAAAGGGGGGAAATTGGGGAAAAATTGGGGGGGGAATGGGGGGGATGGAGAAAAAAGAGGAAAAAATGGGGGGAAATTGGGGAAATTTGGGGGGAATTGGGGAAAAATTGATGGAAAATACCTGGGAAAATGGGTAGGGGGAAATTTGGGGAGAGAATTTGGGGCAAAGGGGGGGGAAAATTGGGGGAAAAAGTGAGGGGAAATTGGGGGAAAACGGGAGAAAAACGGGAAAAAATTGGGGAAAAACTCGGGGAAAATGGGGGTAGGACGGATATAAACCCCCCCAGCCCCAGGGAAAACTGAAATTTTGGGGTAAAAAAGGCCGAGTTTGGGGGCAGAGCCGGCACCTCGCCGCCGTTGGCGTATTCCATGACAAAGCACAGGCGGTCGCTGGTCTGGAAGGCGTATTTGAGAGCCTGGGGAAAAAACAACGGGAATTTGGGAAAAATCCCCAAATTCGGGGGTTTGGGAGGAATTCTGGAAATTCGGGGATTTGGGGAGGGAATTCCTGGAAATTCAGGATTGAATTCCTGGAAATTTGGGGATTTTGGGGGAGGGAATTGCTGGAAATTCGGGATTTAGTTACTGGAAATTGGGGATTTAATTCCCAGAAATTTGGGATTTAATTCCCAGAATTTCAGGATTTTGGGCAGGAATTCCCAGAAATTCGGGATTTTGGGGAATATTCCTGGAAATTCGGGATTTAATTCTTGGAATTTCAGGATTTTGGGCAGGAATTTCCAGAATTTCATTATTTTGGGCAGGAATTCCTGGAATTTGGGGATTTTGGCCCGGAATTCCAGAATTTGGGGATTTTGGGCAGGAATTCCCAGACTTTCAGGATTTTGGGCAGGAATTCCCAGAATTTCAGGATTTTGGCCTGGAATTCCCAGAATTTCAGGATTTTGGCCTGGAATTTGGTTATTTTGGCCCGGAATTCCCAGAATTTGGTTATTTTGGGCAGGAATTCCCAGAATTCCGGGATTTTGGCCAGAAATTCCCCAGAATTTCAGGATTTTGGGCAGGAACTCCCAGAATTTGGTTATTTTGGGCAAGAATTCCCAGAATTCCGGGATTTTGGCCAGTAACTCCCAGAATTTCAGGATTTTGGCCCGGAATTGCCAGAATTTGGTTATTTTGGGCAGGAATTCCGGAATTTTAGTATTTCGGCCCAGAATTTCAGGATTTTGGCCAGGAATTCCCAGAATTTCAGGATTTTGGGGAGGAATTCCCGGAATTTCAGGATTTTGTCCCAGAATTTCAGGATTTTGGGCAGGGATTCCCGGAATTTCAGGATTTTGTCCCAGAATTTCAGGATTTTGGGCAGGGATTCCCGTAATTCCCGGATTTTGGCCGGGGTTCCCAGAATTTCAGGATTTTGTCCCAGAATTTCAGGATTTTTGGCCCGGAATTCCCGGACTTTCAGGATTTTGGCAGGAATTCCGGAATTTGGGGATTTTGGGCAGGAATTTCAGGATTTTGGGCAGGAACTCCCAGAATTTCAGGATTTTGGACCCGGGATTCCAGGATTTTGGCCCGGGACTTCCCGGAATTTCAGGATTTTGTCCCAGGATTTCAGGATTTTGTCCAGAATTCCCGTATTTTGGCCCGGGTTCCCGGGCCCCCACGCACGGTCAGGAAGGGGGTGGCGGTCTGCTCTGCAGGACGCGGCTCTCGGTCACCGTGTGAGCCACCTCGTCCTGTGGAGGGGGCAAACGCTCAGGTGCCGCCCAAACTCACCCAAAAACGCCATTTCTCACCCCAGAATATCCCAAAACCGCCCTTTCGTTCCAAAGCGTCCCAAAAATGCTGGGTTTCGCCCCAGAATACCCCAAAAATGCCGTTTTTTTCACCTCTGAACGTCCACAAAATCTCGTTTTTCATCCCAAAGCGCCCCAGAAATGCCCTTCTCCCTCCTCCCCAAACTGCCCCAAATCACACCCCAAAATCCCCTTTTTCTTACCCAAGATCCCCTTTTTTCTTCCCCAAAATCCCCTTCTTCTTACCCAAAATCCCCTTTTTCTTCCCAAAATTCCCTTTTTCTTCCCCAAAATCCCCTTTTTCTTCTCCAAAATCCCTTTTTCTTACCCAAAATCCTCTTTTTCTTCCCCAAAATCCCCTTTTTCTTCCCCAAACCCTCATTTTTTGCCCTGAATTTCACCTTGGCAACCTCCCCAAATCCCCATTTTTACCTCCCAAACCCCCATTTTTCCCCCCAAACCTCGAGCACAATGACCTCCCCCAAACCCCCATTTTTACCTCCCCCAAACCCCCATTTTTACCTCCCAAAATCCCCATTTTTACCTCCCAAATCCCCATTTTTTCCCCCAATACCCCCATATTTATCTCCCCCAAACCCCCATTTTTTCCCCAAAACTCCATTTTTCCCCCAAACCCCCATTTTTACCTCCCAAACCCCCAATTTTTCCCCAAACCCCATTTTTCCCCCCAAATCCCCCATTTTTACCCCAAACCCCCCATTTTTACCCCCAAACCCCCATTTTTCCCTCCCCAAACCCCCATTTCCCCCAAACCCCAACCAACCATGCCCTCCCCAAACCCGCCCTTTATTTCCCCATAAATTCCCCTTTCCAGCCCCCAAACGCTGATTTCTGCCCCCAAAGTGCCCGGATCCGACTCCAAAAATCCCCATTTTCCCCCAGGCCCCGTTTTGCCCAAAATCCCCGTTTTTCAGCCCAGACCTTGGCGATGATGACCTCCTTGCGCAGGATCTTCATGGCGTAGTAGCGCCCCGAGGCCTTTTCACGCACCAGGATCACCTTCCCAAAGGTGCCCTTGCCCAGCAGCTTCAGGTAATCAAAGTCTGCCATGCTCTGATGGGGCAAAAATAACAGATTTTGGGGGTTTTGGGGAGTGGGGATTTTTGGGGGATTTTATGGGAATTTTATAGAAATTTTTGGGGATTTTTTTAGGGTTTATTTGGGATTTTTTGAGATTTTTTTGTGATTTTTTGTGATTTTTTGGGGATTTTTTGGGGATTTTATGGAATTTTTTTGTGATTTTTTTAAGATTTATTGAGATTTTTTGGTGATTTTTTGGTGATTTTATGGGAATTTTTTTGTGATTTTTAGAGGGTTTTTGGGGATTTTTTCAGGTTTTTTTTGGGATTTTTTGTGATTTTTTTGTGGATTTTTTGGGGATTTTTTGGGGATTTTTGGGGATTATTTTAGGGTTTATTTGGGATTTTTTCAGATTTTTTTTGTGATTTTTTGTGATTTTTTGGCGATTTTTTGGGGGATTTTTTGGGGGATTTTTTGGGGGGATTTTTGAAGCACGTTTTCAGGTAATCAAAGTCTGCCATGCTCTGATGGGGCAAAAATAACAGAGTTTGGGGCTTTGGGGAGTGGGGATTTTGGGGGATTTTTGGGGGATTTTATGGGAATTTTTTGGGGATTTTTTGGGGATTTGTTGAGATTTTTTGGTGATTTTTTTAGGGTTTATTGAGATTTTTGGTGATTTTTTGTGATTTTTTGGGGATTTTTGGGGGATTTTATGGAAATTTTTGGTGATTTTTTTAGGATTTAATTGGGATTTTTTGAGATTTTTTTGGTGATTTTTTGTGATTTTTTTGGATTTTTGGGGGATTTTCTGGGGATTCTTTGGGGGATTTGTGGATTTTTTTGGGAGGGATTTGGGGATTTTTTTTGTAATTTTTGGGGACTTTTCGGGGGGGGTGGGGATTTTTTGGTAATTTTTTGGGGACTTTTTGGGATTTCTTTTTATTTTTTTGAATTTTTCAGGGGGTTCTTGGGGGGTTTGGGGGGGATTTTTGGGGGATATTTTGGGGTTGTTTTGGGGGGATTTTGGGGGAATTTTTTTGAAGCACGTTTTCAGGTAATCAAAGTCTGCCATGCTCTGATGGGGCAAAAAATAACAGATTTTGGGGCTTTGGGGGAGTGGGGATTTTTGGGGGATTTTATGGGAATTTTATGGAAATTTTTGGGGATTTTTTTTAGGGTTTATTTGGGATTTTTTGAGGTTTTTTGTGATTTTTTGGGGATTTTTTGGGGTGGTTTTGGGGGGACATTTCAGGGATATTTTGGAGATATTTTGGGGGATATTTCATGGATATTTTGGGTGGGTTTTGGGGGATATTTCATGGATATTTTGTGTGGGTTTTGGGGGATATTTTGGGGATGTTTTGGGCGTTTTTGGTGGGATTTTTTGGGGTTATCTCAGGGCTATTTTGGGTCTATTTAGAGTGGTTTTGGGGGGATATTTCAGGGACATTTTAGGTGGGTTCTGGGGGATATTTTGGGGATATTTCAGGGATATTTTGGGTGGTTTTGGGGGGATATTTCAGGGAAACTATGGGTGGTTTTTAGAGGATATTTCAGGGATATTTCGGGGATATTTTGGGGCTATTTAGGGTGGGTTTTGGGGATATTTCAGGGATATTTCAAGGATATTTCAAGGATATTTCAAGGATATTTTGGGGTGTTTTTGGTGGGATTTTTTGGCATGTTTTGGGGCTATTTTGGGTGTTTTTGGTGGGATTTTTTGGCATGTTTTGGGGCTATTTTGGGGCACACTCACGGCCTTGCTGCGGGCCTTCCCGGCGGCCTCTCCGTCCTCTCCATCCCCGGGGGCTCCCCCGAGCTCGGGCGGCTCCGGGGCCGGCGCGCGGCTCTTGAGCCCCGAGGCCACGGCCTGGATGGCCCTGAGCCACTGCTCCCTGTGAAATGGGATCCAGTGGGTCACAAACAGGGATCCCAAACAGGGATCCACTGCCCTGAACCACTGCTCCCTGCAAAAGGGATCCAGTGGATCACAAACAAACAGGGATCACAAACAGGGATCCACGGCCTGGATGGCCCTGAGCCACTGCTCCCTGTGAAATGGGATCCAGTGGGTCACAAACAGGGATCACAAACAGGGATCCACGGCCTGGATGGCCCTGAGCCACTGCTCCCTGTGAAATGGGATCCAGTGGGTCACAAACAGGGATCACAAACAGGGATCCACGGCCTGGATGGCCCTGAGCCACTGCTCCCTGTGAAATGGGATCCAGTGGGTCACAAACAGGGATCACAAACAGGGATCCACGGCCTGGATGGCCCTGAGCCACTGCTCCCTGCAAAAGGGATCCAGTGGATCACAAACAGGGATCACAAACAGGGATCCACGGCCTGGATGGCCCTGAGCCACTGCTCCCTGTGAAATGGGATCCAGTGGGTCACAAACAGGGATCACAAACGGGGATCCCAAACTGGGACCTCTCTCCCAAGGGCTTTGGGGTCTCTCTCTTTGTGGTTTCTCCCAGCAGGATCTGGAGTCTCTCCCAAGGGATTTAGGACCCCTCCCAGCAGGATTTGGGATCCCCCCCAGCAGGATTTGGGGTCTCTCCCAGCAGGATTTGGGCTCTGTCCCAGCGGGATTTAGGATCCCCCCAGCAGGATTTGGGGTCTCTCCCAGAGGAATTTGGGGGGCTCTGTCCCAGCGGGATTTAGGATCCCTCCCAGCAGGATTTGGGGTCTCTCCCAGAGGAATTTGGGGTCTCTCCCAAAAGGATTTGGGGTCCGTCCCAAGGGATTTGGGGGGGTCCATCCCAAGGGATTTAGGATCCCCCCAGCAGGATCGGGGTCCATCCCAAGGGATTTAGGATCTCCCCAGCAGGATTTGGGCTCTGTCCCAAGGGATTTAGGATCCCCAGCAGGATTTGGGGTCCATCCCAGCAGGATTTAGGATCCCCCCAGCAGGATTTGGGGTCCATCCCAGCAGGATTTAGGATCCCCCCAGCAGGATTTGGGGTCTCTCCCAGTGGGATTTAGGATCCCCAGCAGGATTTGGGCTCTGTCCCAGCAGGATTTAGGATCCCCCCAGCAGGATTTGGGGTCTCTCCCAGAGGAATTTGGGGTCCGTCCCAAGGGATTTCAGATCCCTCCCAGCAGGATTTGAGGTCTCTCCCAGCAGGATTTGGGGTCCATCCCAGCAGGATTTAGGATCCCCCCAGCAGGATTTGGGGTCCATCCCAGCAGGATTTAGGATCCCCCCAGCAGGATTTAGGATCCCCCCCAGCAGGATTTGGGGTCCATCCCAAGGGATTTAGGATCCCCCCCAGCAGGATTTGGGGTCCCCAGCCGCACCCACCGCTCCTCGGCCGTGTCCACGTGGAAAGTCCTCTCGATGACCGTTGTCCACTGCAGGCAGCGGATGACGAAGGTGTTGGGGCGCGGCCGCTCCGTCCTCATCAGCTGGCACTCTGAGAAACGGGGCGAGAAACGGCGAAATCGGGCAAAACCCGGGCAAAGGGAGGGTGGGGTGGGTTTGGGGTACGACCCCCAGCCCATTCTGAGCCCCTACCGGCCACAGAGAAGTTGTTGAGGGGGGGGAGGCCGTGCTCGGGGCTCTCGGGCCGCTCCTTGTAGCCGATGAAGGAACCGTCGCTCTTGAGCAGGAAATAACGGGGCCGCCACGTCTTGATGTACTCGCCTGGCGCGGCGGGGAAAGGGTTAACGGGGCTGGGGGGTGAGGGGGGGAAAGGGTCAATGGGGGAACTGGGGGGGGAAGGGTTAATGGGAGTGGGGGGGATGGGGGTGAAAGGGTTAATGGGGGTGAGGGGGGATCAGGGGGTGAAAGGGTTAATGGGGACTGGGGGGGATGGGGGGAAAGGGTTAATGGGGAGTGGGGATCAGGGGTGAAAGGGTTAATGGGGGGAATTAGGGGTGAAAGGGTTAATGGGGGAAATAGGGGTGAAAGGGTTAATGGGGAGTGGGGGAGGATCAGGGGTGAAAGGGTTAATGGGGAGTGGGTGGGGGAGAATGGAAATGGGGGAAATCTCCCATGCTACAGCCACGATCCCAAATCCCCAAAATCCCCAACCCTGACCCCAATCCCAAATCCCCCAAATCCCCCAAATCCCCCATCCCAACCCCAAATCCCAAATCCCAAATCCCCAAGCCCCAATCCCAAATCCCTCAAATCCCCCAAATCTCCCATCCCCATCCCAAATCCCAAATCCCCCATCCCAAATCCCCATTCTAATCTCAAATCCCCCAACCCAAATCCCCCAAGTCCTGCCCCCAAAGCCAAGTCCTGCCCCCAGAGCCCAGGCCCCACCCCCAGAGCACAAACCCCGCCCCCAGAGCACAGGCCCCGCCCCCAGGGCCCAGGCCCCGCCCCCAGAGTCCAGGCCCCGCCCCCGGCTCACCCCTCTTGTGCAGCCAGCCCTCCTTGACCACCAGCGCCTCACTCATGGTGGCCCCGCCCCCCCCGGGGACCCCCGGGGCCCCCCCGGGACCCTGCGGGGCCGGGAGCACCTGTGGGATCAATAACGGATCAATAATGGATCAATGGATCGATAACGGATCAATAATGGGATCGATAATGGATCAATAATGGGATTGATAATGCAATCGATAATGGGATCGATAATGGATTGATAATGGGATCGACAATGGATCGATAATGGATCGATAACGGATCAATGGGATCGATAACGGATCAATGGGATCGATAACGGATCAATAATGGATCAATAATGGGATCGATAATGGGATTGATAATGGGATCGATAACGGGGTCAATGGCATTAATAATGGGATCGATAACGGATCAATGGGATCGATAATGGATCGATAATGGATCAATGGGGTCAATAATGGGATTGATAATGGGAACAATGAAATCAATAATGGGATTAATACCAGGACTGATAACAGGATCAATAACGGGATCAGTGATGGGATCAGTGATGGGATCAATGGGATCAATAGTGGGATCGATAATGGGATCAATAATGGATCATTGGGATCAACAGTGGGATCGATAACGGGTTTGGGACGGATCTGTGGGATTTTGGGATCTGTGAGGGTTTGGGACCAATCCATGGGATTTCAAGACCAGTCCATGCGATTTTAGGACCAGTCCACGGGATTTTGGGCCCAACCCATGGGATTTTGGGCCCAGTCCATGGGATTTTTGACATGAATCCATGGGATTTTGGGCCCAGTCCATGGGATTTTGGGACAGGACAAGGACAGGGGAGATGCGGGGCTCATTCCCCCCTCGTTAGCGACCCCAATTAAACGGGGACCCAGCCCCTGCCCCGTACCCGAGCGCCGGATCCGGATCCGAGGGCAGCTCCCGGCGCCGGCTCCTCCTGGGGCCAAAAAATGGGGAGAAAACGGCCAAAATTGGGGTTGGGGGGAAGGAAAAGGGAAATTTGGGAATGAACAGCGGCTCTGTGGGGAAAACTGGGGGGAGAAAATGGGGAGTGGAAATTGGGGGGAGAAAACGGGGAGGGAAAATTGGGATTTTTTGGAGGAGGGAAAATTGGGGGAGGGAAACTTGGAGCATTTTTTGGGCAGGGAAAATTGGAGAGGGAAAATTGGGGGCATTTTATGGGGGACGGAAAACCGGGGGAATTTTTTTGGGGGGAGGGAAATGAGGGAAGGAATTTGGGGAAGGGAATTTTAGGAGGAATTTTGGGGAGGGGGGAAAATTGGGGAGCAAATATTGGGTGGGGGGGGTCCCACGCCACTGCTGCTCCTCCCCGAGGAGGAAATTTGGGATTTTGGGGACGAATTTGGTCCGGAATTTGGGGAGGGGTCCCATCCTGAGGGGGACACACAGTGAACGCCCCCAGTCCCCCCCCCATTTCCCGAGTGGTTCGCTCCCCACAGAAGCGAACGGAACCGCAGCGGGCGCAACCACAGCGCGGTCCCGGGGGGGAAGGAGCTCCCGTTGTCCCCCCCGTGTCCCCCCCCGTGTCCCCGCGTGTCCTCCCCCTCCCCCCACGCGTGGTGCGGCCCCCCCGACCCCCCCCCTCATGAACGGGACGAGCCCATTCTCTCCGCTAAAGGGGGGGAAACGCAGCGCCCCCCTCCGGCAGCGCGCGGGTGGCGCGGCCCTCGCTGCCCCTCAGGGGAGCCGGGCGAGTCCATTGCGCGGGGCGGGGTGGGGAGGGGGGGGGGAAGAACGGAACCATCCCAAGGTCTCACCTGTCATGGACGCCGCAGGCCCGGCCGGTTCCGGCCGCTCATCCCGGGACTCGCGGGTTTGGTTTTTTTTTATTTCCTCCCGGTTCCGGAAAGAGGAAAAATAAAAATAAAATTTAATTTAAAAAGCGGCGACGGAAGGAAACGGGAGCGAAAACAGCGCGGGGGGGGGGGCGGGGGGGCCGTGAGGGGGAGACCCCGCGCGCGCGCCGGCCCCGGGGGCGTGGCTATGACGTCATAGAGGGCGACGTTACGCAAGGGGCGGGGGGAAGGGGCGGGGCTTCCCCTCGGCGTTAATTAAAGCTCATTTACATAAATCTGCATAAATTAGCGTTTATTAACACTTTTTCCACTCGTTTATTGCCAAAAAAAGCTCCCGCGAGAAGCGGAAAAACCGCGAGAATTCACCCGAAGCGCAGTGAAAATCCTGGCCCTGGAATTTGGGGGGGAAAAAATCCCAAATTCGGGGGAAAAACACAAAGTGAAGAGAAAAAAACTCCCAAATTTGGGGAAAAACCAAAAAGTGCAGGAGAAAAAAAAAATCCCAGATTTGGGGAAAAAGGCAAAAAGTGCAGGGGAAAAAATCCCAAATTTCTTTTTTTTCCTGATTAAAAACCTCGCCCACCTCAGAATTCCCTGCCCCGAACCCATTTTGGGGGAAAAAAGCAAATTTTGGGGGTTTCTGGCCAGAAAGAGGAAGGAATTTGGGGGAAATGAGGAATTTTGGGGGTTCTGGGAAGCCCTGGGGGCGCTGGAGGCAAAATCCACAACTTAAGGCAATTTTGGGATGTTTTGAGCACCTGTTGCGGGGTTTGGGAAGGATTTGGGGATTTCTTGGAAGAATTTGGGGTTTTTGGGAAAATTTGGAGTTTTTTTGGGAAGTTGCTCCCAAAATTCCCCCCAGGGATCATTTTTGGAGTAAAATTCTTTTGGAGTAAAATTTTTGGGGGGTAAAAAACCGGGAAAATGGGAATAAAATCCCAGGAAAATGGGAATAAAAATCCCAGGAAAATGGGAATAAAAACTGAGGAAAAACGGGAATAAAATCCAGGAAAAATGGGAATAAAAATCCACCTCTGGATGGAATTTTATCTGAGCCCTCAAATCCCCAAAAAAAAGATCTGGGAAAGGGAAAATTGGGGGGAAAAAAGGAGATTTTGGTGCTGGTTTGGCCTCGGGATCTGCAGCCGGGATTCCCACGGGATCCACCCTTGGCCAAGGGATCGGGGAGGGATTCCTGGGGGATCCCCTCTCAATTCCTGGGGGATCACCCCCTTTTCCAGCAGGATTCCCAAGGGATCAACCAGGGATTCCCGGCGGGATCTCCCCTTGATTCCCGAGGGATCCCTCAGTGTGGATCCCAGCAGGATTCTCACTCCGGGGATCCCTGGGATCCCCATTCCTGCAGGATCCCCACTCCCAGGATCCTCGTTCCTGCTGTCAGTCCCAGCAGATCCCGGGTGGATCCAGCAGGATCCCCACGACCCCCGGGATCTCCATTGCTGCTGTCAGTCCCAGCAGATTCCGGCTGATTCCGGAGGGATCCCAGTGGATCCAGCGGGATCCCCACTCCCAGGTTCCCCGGGATCCCTGTTTTCGCTGTCAGTCCCAGCAGATCCCGGGGTGGGATCCCAGTGGATCCAGCAGGATCAGTCCCAGCAGGATCCCCATTCCCAGGATCCCCGTTCTCGCTGTCAGTCCCAGCCGATTCCCACCAATCCTGGGGTTGGATCCCGTGGGCGGATCCCTCGGGCGGATCCCTCGGGCGGATCCCCGGGGCCGGATCCCTCAGTCGGATCCCTCGGGCGGATCCCTCAGTCGGGTTTGCGGCCCAGCCTGCGGAAGACACTGCGGGGGCCGCAGGAGGAGCTGCTGACCTGGCCGCAGCCCCAGGCGCCCCCCGAGCTGGACACGGCCCCGTCCTGCGCCGCCGTCGTTCCGGAACATTCCCGGCGCTTCTTCAGCACGCCGGCGTAGGGCAGCGCCTCGGGATCCGCCGGATCCCCCGCGCCGCCATCGGCCGCGGCCGGGTCGGGGCCCTCCGGGGCGGCGCCCAGGCGGCTGAACACCCCCGAGGGCTGAGGGAGAGACAAATGGAGATCCCAGCGGATCCCGGGTCCTGCGCCACCCCTGGATCCCCTGGATCCTCCCCCCTGGATCCCCAGGATCCCCTGGATCCTCCCCCCATGGATCCCACCTGCCTTGGATCCCCTGGATCCTCCCCCATGGATCCCCAAGATCCCCTGGATCCTCCCCCCCATGGATCCCGCCTGCTTTGGATCCTGCAGCACCCCTGGATCCCCTGGATCCTCCCCCCATGGATCCCATCTGCCTCAGATCCTTCTCTTCTCTCTGGATCCCATCCTACTCTGGATCCCCTGGATCCTTCCCCCCCCAGCTCACGCTTCCCCCAGACCCCACCTCCCCTGGGCCGTGCCCCTCTGGATCCTTCCCCCATGGATCCCACCTCCTCTGGATCCTGATCCTTAGACTCCAGATCCTTCTCCCCCTGGATCTCACCTCCCCTGGACCCCGACCCTCTGGATCCTGGATCCTTGATCCTTTTCCCCCTGGATCTTGTTCTCCCTGGATCCCGATCCCTGGATTTTGGATCCTTTTTCCCCTCGATCTTGGCCCCTCTGGATCCTGGATTGTTTTGCCCCTGAATCTTCTTCTCCTTGGATCCTCCCCTCCCTGGGTCCCTTCCCTGCTGGATCCTTTTCTCCCTGGATCCTGGATCCTTTTTCCCCTGGATCCTTCCTTTCCCTGGATCTCTCCCTCCCTGGATCCTTTTCCCCACTGGATCCTTCCCTTGGCTCGGTCCTTCCCCCCCCAGGATCCCAGCCCCCTCTCCTGCTCTCCCGTATTTCACTGTCAGATCCCAGCCGGATCCAGCCCCTCCCCCACACCAGATCCCACCCCCCCGATCCCCACCCCCACCCTGGATCCCCCCCCAGATCCCTCGGGATCCCTCGGGATCCCCCCTCACCTTGGCTCCGGCGGCTGCGGCCGCTTTGGCCTCGGCCCCGAGGCGCTCGAACACCGAGGGCCGGCCCAGACCTGCAGGGTTTGGGGGGAAATTCAGGGATTTTGGGAAAATTGGGGATTCTGGGGAAAATTGGGGATTCTGGGGGGGAAAAATGGGGGGGATTTGGGATCCGGGAAGGGAAACTTGGGATCTGGGAGGGGAAACTGGGGTGTGGGAGGGGAATTTTGGGATCGAGGAGAGGAAATTCGGGATCCACCAGGGAAACCCAGGATCCAGGAAGGGAAATTTGGGATCCAGGAAGAGGAAATTTGGGATCTGGGAGGGGAATTTTGGGATCCAGGAGGGAAAAATTCAGGATCCAGGAGAAGAAATTGGGATCCTGGAGGAGAAATTCAGGATCCAGGAGAGGAAATTCAAGATCCAGGAGGGGAAATTGGGGATCCACCAGGGAACCTTGGATCCACGAGGAGAAACTCAGGATCCAGGAGGAGAAATTGGGGATCCAAGAGAGGAAATTGGGGATCCAGGAGGGGAAATTTGGGGATCCAAGAGGGGAAAACTCCAGCTCCAGGAGGGGAAATTTGGGATCCACCAGGGAGCCCCAGGATTCAAGAGGGGCACTTTGGGATCCAGGAAGGAAAATTCAGGATCCAGGAAAGGAAGCTGGGGAATCCGGGAGGGGAAATTCAGGATCCAAAGGGGGAAATTTGGGATCCACCGGGGACGCCCCGGGACCCAGGAGGGGAAATCCAGGAGCACAAACCCTGGGATCCAGGAGGGGAAATCCAGGAGCGCAAACCCCGGGACCCAGGAGGGGAAATCCAGGAGCGCAAACCCCGGGATCCAGGAGGGGAAATCCAGGAGGGCAAACCCCGGGATCCAGGAGGGGAAATCCAGGAGTGCAAACCCCGGGATCCAGGAGGGGAAATCCAGGAGCGCAAACCCTGGGATCCCCCAGGAGGGGAAATCCAGGAGCGCAAACCCTGGGATCCAGGAAGGGAAATCCAGGAGCGCAAACCCCGGGATCCAGGAGGGGAAATCCAGGAGTGCAAACCCCGGGATCCAGGAGGGGAAATCCAGGAGCGCAAACCCCGGGATCCAGGAGGGGAAATCCAGGAGCACAAACCCCGGGATCCAGGAGGGGAAATCCAGGAGTGCAAACCCCGGGATCTGCTGGGATCGCCAGGATCCGCCGCGCACGCACCTCGTGCCGCCTGCAGGCGCAGGATGTGGCGGCTGCGGGCCGTGGTGCCCTTGGGCAGCCGGATCACGTACTTGCCCTCGGCCTCGGCCGTCACCCGGCGCCGCTTGGGCAGCGCCGACGGCGCCTCGGAGCCGGATCCGCCTGCGGGGAGGGGGGAAAAGGGATCCGGGGAGCGGGGATCCACTGGGATGGGTGCAGGGGGATCCGGGGGGATCTGCTCCTTCTGATTGGGCTGCGGTGATGCCAGGGCTCTCCAGCCCCCCTGGAGTGATCCCAGCTCCACCCTGATCACTCTGGAATGATCCCAGCCCCTCTGGATTGATCCCAGCTCCACCCTGATCACCCTGGAGTGATCCCAGCTCCACCCTGATCACCCTGGAGTGATCCCAGCTCCACCCTGATCACCCTGGAGTGATCCCAGCTCCTCTGGATCAATCCCAGCTCCATCCCTGATCCCTTTGGATCAATCCCAGCCCCTCTGGATTGATCCCAGCTCCACCCTGACCACCCTGGATTGATCCCAGCCCCTCTGGAGTGATCCCAGCTCCACCCTGATCCCTCTGGAGTGATCCCAGCCCCTCTGGATTGATCCCAGCCCTCCTGGATTGATCCCAGCTCCACCCTGATCACCCTGGATTGATCCCAGCTCCACCCTGATCCTTCTGGAGTGATCCCAGCCCCTCTGGATTGATCCCAGCTCCACCCTGATCACCCTGGAGTGATCCCAGCTCCTTCTGAGGCCTCTGGATTGATCTCAGTTCCCTCTGGATTGATCCCAGCTCCACCCTGATCCCTCTGGAGTGATCCCAGCCCCTCTGGATTGATCCCAGCTCCACCCTGATCACCCTGGATTGATCCCAGCCCCTCTGGATTGATCCCAGCCCCTCTGGATTGATCCCAGCTCCACCCTGATCACCCTGGATCGATCCCAGCTCCACCCTGATCACCCTGGATTGATCCCAGCTCCACCCCGATCCTTCTGGATTGATCCCAGCCCCCCTGGATCAATCCCAGCTCCATCCCTGATCACCCTGGATCAATCCCAGCTCTGTCCTGATCCCTTTGGATCAATCCCAGCCCCTCTGGATCGATCCCAGCTCCATCCCTGATCCCTTTGGATCAATCCCAGCCCCTCTGGATTGATCCCAGCTCCATCCCTGATCCCTCTGGATCAATCCCAGCCCCTCTGGATCGATCCCAGCTCTGCCCTGATCCCTCTGAATCAATCCCAGCCCCTCTGGATCAATCCCAGCTCCATCCCTGATCCCTCTGGATCAATCCCAGCCCCTCTGGATCAATCCCAGCTCTGCCCTGATCCCTCTGGATCAATCCCAGCCCCTCTGGATCCCTCGATCCCCATCTCCCTGCCCTCCCC
Source organism: Agelaius phoeniceus (assembly GCF_051311805.1). NCBI lineage: Eukaryota > Metazoa > Chordata > Aves > Passeriformes > Icteridae > Agelaius > Agelaius phoeniceus. Next base: position 962,880 of record NC_135300.1, on the reverse strand, counting down.
CAGGCTCTCCAGCCCCACAGTGGATCCCCGAGGGATCCCAGGATATTTTGGGTGGGAACAGCCCCCTTTGGGGTCCTTACCGGCCCCGTTGGGGACGGTGACGGAGATCCCGGTGCCGGGCGGGTTCCGGGGGGCGCGGGGCGGGCCGGGGTCACGGCTCAGGCTCTTGGTGATCATCCTGCCCGCGGCCCCGCACGGATCCCGGCCCTGATCCCGCTGCTGATCCCGGCCCTGATCCCGCTGCTGATCCCGGGGCTGGTGATCCCGGGGCTGGTGATCCGGTGGATCCCGCTGATCCCGCCGGGATCCCCCCACAGCCTCGGGCTGCAGCGACTCCGAGGCCGCCCGGCACATTTCCTGTGGGGGATCCACAACGCCGGGAGGGTTTGGGGGGTTCCCGGGTCCCAGCGGGTCCCAGGGGATCCCAGCAGGTCCCAGGGGATCCCAGCGGGTCCCAGGGGATCCCAGGGGATCCCGTACCTGCCTGTGCACCACCTTGGCGTGGCGCAGGATGGCGATGACGTCGCCCACCACGGTGATGCCCAGCTCCTTCATCAGCTCCTTGGTCAGGTCCAGCAGCATGTTCTTGTGGATCCTGCAGGGGGGAGGATGGGATCCGCTGGGATCCGCTGGGATCCGCTCCAGAGATCCCCTCCCTCCTGCCCGGATCCACTGACACGTACCCACATTGCCCCGGGATCCACCCCCATTCCTGGGGGGCTCTGCCCCCCCATTTTTGGGGGTCTCTCCCAGGGGTCTCTCCCCCTCATTTTTGGGATCTCCCTCCCCACCACTTTTGGGGGTCTCTCTCCCCATTTTCAGGGGTCTCTCCCTCCCCATTTTTGGGATCTCTCCCCACTTTTGGGGGTCTCTCTCCCCATTTTTGGGGGTCTCTTCCCCCATTTTTGGGAGTCTCTCTCCCCATTTTCAGGGGTCTCTGCCCCCCCATTCTCGGGGGTCTCTCTCCCCCATTTTTGTGGGTCTCTCCCAGGGGTCTCTCTCCCCCCATTTTTGGGGGTCTCTCTCCCCATTTTTGGGATCTCTCTCTCCCCATTTTTGGGGATCTCTCTCCCCCATTTTTGGGGGTCTCTCCTCTCCATTTTTGGGGGTCTCTCTCCCCATTTCTGGGATCTCTCTCTCTCCTCATTTTTGGGGATCTCTCTCCCCCATTTTTGAGGGTCTCTCCTCCCCATTTTTGGGGGTCTCTCTCCATTTTTGGGGGTCTCTCTCCCCATTTTTGGGGGTCTCTCTCCCCATTTTTGGGATCTCTCTCCCCCATTTTTGGGATCTCTCTCTCCCCATTTTTGGGTCTCTCTCCCCATTTTTGGGTCTCTCTCCCCCCATTTTTGGGGGTCTCTCTCCCCATTTTTGGGATCTCTCTCTCTCCTCATTTTTGGGGATCTCTCCTCCCCATTTTTGGGGATCTCTCTCCCCCATTTTTGAGATCTCTCTCCCCATTTTTGGGATCTCTCTCCCCCCATTTTTGAGGGTCTTTCTCCCCATTTTGGGGGGTCTCTCTCCCCATTTTGGGGGTCTCTCTTCCCCACCTGTTGTCCACGAAGGCCACGGCGTAGCCCAGGGCAGGGCCCGGGGGGATCCCGGCGTCCTCAAAGAAACGGAGCCACTCCGAGGTGGCTGCGGAAAAATGGGGGGAAAATACGGGAAAAAAATGAGAAAAAACGGGAAAAATGGGGAAAAAAACCCGAGAAAAATGAGAAAAAACGGGGAAAAAAAAGGGAAAAATGGGGGGAAAATGGGAAAAAAACAGGAAAAATAGGAGAAAATGGGGAAAGATGAGAAAAAAAAAGAGAACGTGGGGATAAATTAGGGGGGAATAGGGAAGAATTGGGAAAATTGGGAGAAAATGGGGACAAAATACTTTTGGGGGGAAAAATGTGATTGGGGATTAAGAAAATGGGATTTGGGGAGGGAAAAATGTGATTTTAGGGGAGAAGATGGGATTTGGGGGCAAAAAAAGGGATTCAGGGGAGAAAAAGGGAATTTGGGGTGAAAAATTTGGATTGGGGGAGGGAGGGGAAATGGGACTGGGGGGGAGGGGAATGGGACCAGGAGGGGGAGGGGCAGCCCAGGGTGACTCCAGGGTCATTCCAGGCGTTCCCAGCTGTCCCTGGATTAACAGGAATGGGGGGGGACAGGGGAGGGGTTTGGGAAGGGATTTTGGGGATTTTCGGGGCCCAGCCCTCGCCAGGAGATTTTGAAAGGGATTTTTGGGAGGTTTTTTAAGGAATTTGGGGGATTTTGGGGTTGTTTGACAGAGAATTGTGGATTTTTTTTCTTTTTTTTTTAATTTTGCGGTGTTTCACAGAAAATTTTAGAATTTTTGGGGTGGTTATGGTGAATTTTGGGGTGTTTAGCGGGGGTGGGGGGGGATTTTGGGATGTTTCAGAGGGAACTTTGGGGGCGTTTGGGGGAATTTTTGGGGTTTTTTGGGTCCATCCCTCACCCATGGTGCCGAGCTGGATTTGGCAGAGCCGGATCAGGCAGGAGCGATCTGGGGGGGGTGAGGGGAGAGGTCAGGGGGGGTTTTTGAGGGGCTGCCCCACATCCCCCCCACCCAGAGACCCCCAAAAACCTCTCCTGACCCCTCAGATCCCCCCAAACCCCTCCAGACCCTTCCTCAATGTCCCTTTCCCCTCAGACCCCCCCCTTTTCCCTCCTCCTGACCCCCTCAAAACCCCCCAGACCCCCCTCAGACCCCCCCTTTTCCCTCCTCCTGACCCCCTCAAAACCCCCCAGACCCCCCAAACCCTCAGACCCGTCCCCATTTTCCCTTTCCCCTCAGACCCCCCCTGACCCCTCAGACCCCCCGACCCCTCCTCAACTTCTCTTTCCCCTCACACCCCCCTCCCCATTTTCCCTCAGACCCCTCCTCAATCTCCCTTTCCCCTCAGACTCCTCCTTATTTTCTCTTTCCCCTCACGCTCCACCCTCACCCCTCGGACCCCCTCAGACCCTTCCTCAATCTCCTTTTCCCCTCAGACCCCTCCCCATTTTCCCTCAGACCCCCCCAGCCCCCCCCATTCCCCCCTCACCTCCCCTCGCCCCATCCCGGGGCCCCTCACGGGACGCGCCGGAAGTGACGTCAGGCGCCGCCGGAGGGGGCGGGGCCTGGCCGAGGAGGGCGCCCCCCAGCGGACGGAGCGTGAGGGCGGCGCTGGACGGTACCAAGGGGAGACAGAGGGGGGGGACGGGGGGGAGCGACCGCGAAACGCCCCAAAAACTGCCCAGAAACCGCCCCGAAACTGCCGCGAAACCGCCCCAAAAACTGTCCCGAAATCTGCCCTAAACCGCCCCAAAAACTGTCACGAAACTGTCCCAAAATCGCCCCAAAACTGCCTCATAGCCGCCCCAAAACTGCCACGAAACCGCTCCAAAATCTGCCCCACAAATTGCCCCCAAACTGCCCCAAAACCGCCCCAAAAACTGTCCTGAAACTGTCCGAAAATCCGCTCCAAAACTGCCCCAAAACAGCCCGAAAACTGCCACAAAACTGCCACGAACCCGCCCCAAAAACTCTCCCGAAACTGTCCCAAAACCGCCCCAAAATCTGCTCCAAAACTGCCTCAAAACAGCCCCAAAAATGCCTCAAAACCTGCCCTAAACCCAGCCTGAACCCAGCCCTAAATGTGTCCTGAATGTGTCCCCAAATGGACCCTAAGTATGTCCCCAAATTGGTCCCAAATATGTCCCAAAATGGACCCAAATGTGTCCCCAGAACAGCCCTAAACGCGTCTCTAAACTGCTCCTAAATTTGTCCCAAAGAGGCTCCAAAACCAGACCCTAACAGGCCCTAAATGTGTCCCCAAACTGACCCCAAAAGTGGCCCCAAACATCCCTGAACCCGTCCTGGCCCTGCCCCAAATTTGGGGACCCCACCCTGCCCCGAGGGGGCCCAGCCCCAATTTTGGGGTGAGGGAGGTCCCTTCCTGTCCCCTCCCAGCGTTTGGATCCCGGGAATTCTTTGGGGTCTCCTCTGAACCCCCGGGATTTTTGGGGTCCCTCCCCTGCCCCTGCACCCCAGAAACCCCAAATTCCCCCAAGGGGTAAATCCGGATTTTCCTGTTCCAGCCTCGTGTCGGGATGGGGCTGAACGGAGCCTACAAGCAGGTAGGGCCGGGGACACCCCAAAAATCTGAATTTGGGACTCCTGGGACGCCCCAAAATCCACATGGGGCGGATTCTCTGCCCCAAACCCCAAATTTGAGGGTCCTGGGACACCCCAAAATCCAAACTGGGAGGATTCCCTGCCCCAAAACCCAAATCTGGGGGTGCCAAACCTCTAAATTTGGGATCACAGAGCCCCCAACTCCCCGAATTTTGGGGCTCCCCCAACCCCAAACTCCCACAGGAACCCCTGGGAATGGGGGTGGGGGGATCCTGGGAATTTTGGGGGATCCTGGGAATTTCAGGGTGTGCTTCAACCCCCTCCCCCCTAAATTTGGGGTCTCCACCCCCCAAATTTGGGGTCATTCCCCCCCAGCTGGAGCCTCCGGAGCCTCGTGAGACGCCGCCCCCCAAGGTACCCCCTGCCCAAGCCCTTCCCTGCATCATGGATGGGACAAAACCCCCAAAATTAACCAAAAACCCCCAATTTTGGGGTCTGTCCCCCCCAAACCCCAGCGCCCCCATGGCGCCGCGCTCTTCGTCCTCCTCTCCATCCTCTTCCTCCTCACCTTCCTCCTCCTCCTCCTCCACCTGCGTGCCCATGGCGGCGACGCCGACGTCACCTGTGGGGACACCTGCAGGTAAGGCTGGGTGTGGGGGTGAGGGGACCCCAAAAACCCCCCGGGACACCCCAAAAAACTCCCCAGGACCCCACAAAAACCCCACAGGACCCCTCAAAACCCCCCTGGACCCCACAAAACCGCCCTGGAGCCCCCAAAACTCCCCCAGGACCCCACAAGAAACTTCCCAGGACCCCTCAAACCCCCCCCCAGGACCCCCCATAACCCTCTAGGACTGCCCCAAAAAACCCCCAGAATCCCCCCAAAACCCCCCAGGACCCCCCCAAAAAAAGCCCCAAAGTCCCCCTGGACCCCCCAAACCCCCCAGGACCCCCCAAACCCCCCCAAATTGGGCAGGATCGTGCTGGTGGAGAGCATCCCCGAGGGCCTGGCCGTGGGCACCGTGCCCGGCCCCTCCACCTTCGAGGCCTGGCAGGAGCTGCTGGCCAGGGCCACCCGCAGCGTGGACATCGCCTCCTTCTACTGGACACTGACCAACGCCGACACACGGACGCACGAGCCCAGCGCGGAGCAGGTCTGCTGCCCGTTCTGACCTCCCTATGCATTTTTTGCCCTTTTTTCCTGGTTTTTCCCCCATTTTTTCCCCTATTTTTTGCCCCTGTTTTACCCATTTTTACCCTTTTTCCCCCCTTTTTTTCCCCATTTTTTTCCCTTTTTATGTCCATTTTTGCTCCTTTTTTTTGCGTGGTTTTCCCTGTTTTTTACCTGGCTTTTGCCTGATTTTTGCCCATTATTCCCCGATTTTGTCCATTTTTTCCCATTTTATTTTTGCTCATTTTTGCCCATTTCCCTCCAGTTTTGTCCATTTTTTCGCCTGTTTTTTTGCCCGTTTTTACCCATTTTTCCTTGGTTTTTTCCTCCCATTTCTCCCTGTTTTTTTTCCCAATTTCCCCTGATTTGTCCCCATTTTTCCCCTGCCCTCAGGGTGAGCGGCTCCTGGCGGCGCTGCAGCAGCTGCTGACCCACGATTTCCCCATTTTTCCCATTTTCCCCTGATTTGTCCCCATTTTTCCCCCCCTCAGGATGAGCAGCTCCTGGCGGCGCTGCAGCAGCTGCTGACCCACGATTTCCCCATTTTTCCCCCCATTTTCCCTCAGGGTGAGCGGCTCCTGGCGGCGCTGCAGCGGCTGCCGGCCCGTGATTTCCCCATTTTCCCATTTCCCCATTTTTCCCCCCATTTTTCCCCCCAATTTCCCCTGATTTGTCCCCATTTTCCCCTGCCCTCAGGGTGAGCGGCTCCTGGCGGCGCTGCAGTGGCTGCCGGCCCGCGATTTCCCCATTCCCCATTTTCCCAATTTCCCCTGATTTGTCCCCATTTGCCCTCAGGGTGAGCAGCTCCTGGCGGCGCTGCAGCAGCTGCCAGCCCATGATTTCCCCATTTTCCCAATTTCCCCTGATTTGTCCCCATTTGCCCTCAGGGTGAGCAGCTCCTGGCGGCGCTGCAGCAGCTGCCGGGCCGTGGCGTGGCCGTGCGCGTTGCGGTCAGCGCGCCCTCGCCCTCCGCGCCCCTGGACGATCTCCAAGCCCTGGAGCGCAGCGGTGAGCGGGGACGGGGCCGCCCCCAATTTGGGGGTCCCGGTGGGATCCAGGGGGGGTTCAGGTTCGGGTGGGTGACGGCGGTGCCGGTGCCGCAGGTGCGGCCGTGCGCGCCGTGGACCTGCCGCGCCTGACGGGCGGCGTGCTGCACACCAAGTTCTGGCTGGTGGACGGCGCCCATCTCTACATCGGCAGCGCCAACATGGACTGGAGGGCCCTGACGCAGGTGGGTTGTGACAGGGGCGGGGACAAACCCGGTGGGATTGGTGCCGAACCCGATGGATGGTGCCAAACCCAATGTGGATGGTGCCAAACCCAATGTGGATGGTGCCAAACCCAGCATGGATGGTGCCAAACCCAATGGGGTCAGTTTGGAACCCAATGGATGGTGCCAAACCCAATGTGGATGGTGCCAAACCCAATGGATGGTGCCAAACCCAGCATGGATGGTGCCAAACCCAGCATGGATGGTGCCAAACCCGGCGGGATTGACCCCAAACCCAATAGGGTTCACCCCAAACCCAATGGATGGTGCCAAACCCAGTGGGGTCAGTTTGGAACCCAGTGGATGGTGCCAAACCCGGTGGGGTTGGTGTGGAACCCAATGAGGTTGACCCCAAACCCAATGTGGATGGTGCCAAACCCGGCAGGATTGACCCCAAACCCAATAGGGTTCACCCCAAACCCAATGGGATTGGTGTGGAACCCAATGGGGTTGACCCCAAACCCAATGAGCTTGACCAAAACTCAATGGATGGTCCCAAACCCAATGACTTGACCCAAACTCAACACGGACGGTGCCAAACTCAATGGATGGTGCCAAACCCAACACAGATGACCCCAAACCCAATGAGCTTGACCCAAACCCAGCACGGACGGTGCCAAACCCAACACAGATGACCCCAAACCCAATGGATGGTGCCAAACCCAACACGGATGGTGCCAAACCCAACACAGATGACCCCAAACCCAATGGATGGTGCCAAACCCAACACAGATGATCCCAAACCCAACGAGCTTGACCCAAACCCAACATGGGCAGTGCCAAACCCAACACAGATGATCCCAAATCCAATGGATGGCACCAAACCCAACGAGCTTGACCCAAACCCAACACAGATGATCCCAAACCCAACGAGCTTGACCCAAACCCAACACGGACGGTTCCAAACCCACCGGTTGGTGCTCAACCCAACGGGATGGGCACCCCCACCCCCATCGCCGGGGCCATCCCAACCCCGTCCATCGGGGAGGGACAACGACGCCGTCCCACGCGCCGCAGGTGAAGGAGCTCGGAGCTGCCATCTACAACTGCAGCTGCTTGGCCAAAGATTTGGGCAAAATCTTCGAGGCCTACTGGTCACTGGGCGTCCCCGACGCGTCCATCCCGGCGCCGTGGCCGGACAGCTTCTCCACCTCCATCAACCTGGAGACCCCGCTGGAGATGACGCTCAACGGCACGGAGGCCGCCGTCTTCTTCTCGGTAGGTGCCGCGCCGGCGCTGGGGTCACCACAATGGGGTCACCACGATGGGGTCACCACACTGAGGTCACCATGATGGGGTCACCATGCTGGGGTCACCACGCTGGGGTCACCACACCAGGGTCACCACGATGGGGTCACCACACTGAGGTCACCACGATGGGGTCACCATGCTGGGGGTTGCCATGCTGGGGTCACCACACTGAGGGTCACCACAATGGGGTCACCAAGATGGGGGTCACCATGCTGGGGGTCACCATACTGAGGTCACACCCACTGTGGGTCACCACAATGGGGCCAAACCCACCCTGATGTCACCAAACCAGGGTCACCACACTGGGGGTCACCACACCGGGGTCACCACACCAGGGTCAAACCCACCCTGATGTCACCATACCAGGGTCACCACACCAGGGTCACCACACCATGGGTCAAACCCACTGTGGGTCAAACCCACCATGGGTCACCACACTGGGGTCACCATACTGGGGGTCACCATGCTGGGGTCAAACCCACCCTGATGTCACCACACCGGGGTCAAACCCACCATGGGTCACACCCATTGTGGGTTGCCACACCAGGGTCAAACTCACCCTGATGTCACCACACTGGGGGTCACCACACTGGGGTCAAACCCATTGTGGGTCACCACACCAGGGTCACCACACTGGGGTCAAACCCACCATGGGTCACACCCACTGTGCGTCACCACACCAGGGTCAAACCCACCCTGATGTCACCACACCGGGGGTCACCATACCGGGGGTCACCATGCTGATGTCACCACACCAGGGGTCACCACACCAAGGTCCCACCCCCCATGTTGCCCCCTCCCCTCAGAGCTCCCCGCCCCCTCTGTGCGCCGCCGGCCGCACCCCGGACCTGGACGCTCTCCTGTCGGTGATCGACGGCGCCGAGTCCTTCGTGGACGTGGCGGTGATGAGCTACGTGGTGGGCACGGAGTTCTCGCGGCCGCGGCGCTTCTGGCCGGCCATCGACGAGCGGCTGCGGCGCGCCGTGGTGGAGCGCGGGGCCGCGCTGCGGCTGCTGGCCGGCTGCTGGCCCCACAGCCGCGCCGCCATGTTCCCCTTCCTGCGCTCCCTGGCCGCCCTGGCCGACAACGGAACCCGCTACGGCGTCCAGGTGGTGCGTGACAACAGGGGGTGACATCAGGGGGTGACATCGGGGGGTGACAACGGGCGGGTGACAACGGGGGGTGACATTGAGGGGTGACATCGGGGGGTGACGTCAGGGGGTGACATCGGGGGGTGACATCGGGGGGGTGACAACGGGGGTGACATTGAGGGGTGACATTGGGCGGGTGACATCAGGGGGTGACATTGGGGGGTGACATTGAGGGGTGACAACGGGGGGTGACAACGGGGGGTGACATTGGGGGGTGACATTGGGGGTGACATTGAGGCAGGTGGCAATGACATCAGGGGGTGACATTGTCATCAGGGGAGTGACAGTTCCCTGGGGAGGTGACAATCCTCTCAGGGGTGTGACAGTCCCCTCAGGGGGTATGACAGTCCTTTTTGGGGGAGTCCTTTCGAGGTGTGACAATCCCCTCAGAGGGGTGGCAATCCCCTCAGGGTAGGTGGTGACAATCTCCTTTGGGCAGATGGTGACAGTCCCCTCAGGGTGGGTGACAGTCCCCTTGGGGTGGTGACAATCATGGTGACAATCCCCTCAGGGGTGTGACAGTCCCTTGGGGAAAGGTGACAGTGCTTTGTAGGGGTGTGACAGTCCCTCAGAGGTGACAGTCCCTCAGGGTGGGTGACAGTCCTTTGTAGGGGTGTGACAGTCCCTCAGGAAGATGGTGACAGTCCCTTTGGGGAGGTGACAATCCCCCCAGAGGTGACAGTCCCTCAGGGTGGGTGCCAGTCCCTTTGGGGAGGGATGGGTGACAGTCCCTTTGGGGAGGTGACAGTCCTTTGTAGGGGTGTGTCAGTCCTTCAGGGTGGGTGCCAGTCCCTTTGGGAGGTGACAGTCCCTTGTAGGGGTGTGACAGTCCCTTTGGGAGGTGACAATCCCCCCAGAGGTGCCAGTCCCTTGTAGGGGTGTGACAGTCCCTCAGGGTGGGTGACAATCCCCCCAGAGGTGACAGTCCCTGTCCCCATGGCAGCGCCTGTTCCTGGTGCCAGTGCCCCAGAGGTGACAGTCCCTCAGGGTGGGTGACAGTCCCTTGTAGGGGTGTGACAGTCCCTTGGGGAGATGGTGACAGTCCCTTGTAGGGGTGTGACAGTCCCTTTGGGGACATGCCAGTCCCCCAGAGGTGACAGTCCCTGTCCCCACGGCAGCGCCTGTTCCTGGTGCCGTCCAGCGCGGCCCAGAGCCGCATCCCCTTCGCCCGCGTCAGCCACACCAAGTACATGGTGACCGACAAGGCCGCCTACGTGGGTCAGCGCGGGCGTGGGGGCGCTCTGGGCTGCTTTGGGGGGTTTGGGGGCGTTTGGGGACGCTTTGGGGTGATTTGGGGGGTTTGGGGGCGTTTGGGGTGCTTTGGGCTGTGATTTGGGGTGTGATTTGGAGCATTTTGGGGTGTTATAGGTGTTTTGGGGTGATTTGGGGTGTTACAGGGCATCTTGGGGCGTTACAGGGGCGTTTTGGGGTATTGCAGGGTATTTGGGGCGATTTGGGCTGTTTTGGGCTGCTTTGGGGGCATTCGGGGGTGTTACAGGGCGTGTGGAGCTGTTTTGGGATGTTTTGGGATATTTGGGGGAGTTTTGTCGTCTTTCGGGGTGGTTTTGGCTACTCAGTAGCATTTTGGGTTGTTTTGAGGCACTTTGGGTTGGTTTTGTGGTACTTTGGGGGGGTTTTGTGGTATTTGGGTGCGTTTTGGTGGCGTTTTGGGGCGTTCTGACGCATTTTGAGCTGGTTTTGCAGCGCGTCCCCCCCGTTTTCCCCCCAGGCACATCCAACTGGTCCGGGGATTACTTCGAGCGCACGGCGGGCTCGGCGCTGGTGGTGGCGCAGCCCGGGCCGGGCGCGGGCACGTTCCGGGAGCGGCTCCGGGCCGTGTTCGAGCGCGATTGGAGCTCCCGCTACAGCGTCGACATCGGCGACACCCGGAGCTGGGCCGGCCGCTGCGGGCCCCGGTAGCGCCGGGGGGACCCCGCGGGGGGCGCCGGGTTTGGGGGGGAAAAATAAAAGAAATGGGTTCGGTGGAGGAGGTGGTGGTGCGGTGTGTGATTGTTGGGTCCTCAAACCCTTCCTGGAGCCCCAAACCCATCCCTGGACCCCCAAATCCCATCCCTGGACCCCGAAACCCCTTCCTGGACCCCCAAACCCCTTCCTGGACCCCCAAACCCCTTCCTGGACCCCCAAATCCCATCCCTGGACCCCCAAACCCATCCCTGAACCCCCAAACCTCTTCCTAGATCCCCCAAATTCCTCCCTGGACCCCCCCAGCCCCATCACACTCCAGGTTTTTTTTTGGGATTAACATTTATTCTGGCCAAAACAAGCGTGAGGGGCCGGGCTGGGGGGCAGCAGCCTTGTGCCCCCCTTCCCTTGTTAATAGAAACACCCCAAAAATGGGCCCAAAAGCCTCAAATCCCCCCGAAAAAAAAAATAAAAGCTGGATTAGGAATTTGGGAAGGATGGAGGGAGTTAGAGAGGGTCTGGGGGAGCTCAGTCACCGCTTTTGGGAGGTCCCCAAAGCCCCCCCCGGCTGGAACGGGGGCTCACGGCTCTCCACAGATTTGGGGGCTCAGCACCAGCTGCGGCAGCTGGAATTTGGGGGTCCCCTCAGCCCGGAGCCCCCCGGGATCGCAGCGGGAGGAGACGCCCCCGAGCCCGGGGCTTTGGGGGTCCCCGGGGCACAGCTCCACATCGGGGAACCGCATCCTCCCCACCTTGGGGGGCTCCGGAGAGGCCCCCCCGGGGCTGAAACCCACCCTGGGCACCCATCGGCGCCGCCGGGGGTTCCCATCGCGGGCGGCTCCGCCTTCCTCGGGCGCCGCCTTGGAGCCGCCCCTCCTCATCCTCCCGGAGGGTCCCGCGCCGCCCGCGGAGGAGCCAGCCCCGAATTTGGGCAGTTTCACCCCAAAGCGGCGCCCGGGGGGCTCCGCGGTGCCGTCCAAGCCCGGCGGCGCCAGCTCCAGAACCGGAACCTTCAGCACCGGCGGTTCCGGAGCCCGGCGGGCCTCGGGGCGCTCCGGTGCCGGGGCCGGTGCCGGTTCCGGTCCCGGCAGGGCGAACCCCACGGCGGGGATGGGGATCCGGGGCGGCCACGGCGGCGCCGAAGCGCCCCGAGATTTGGGTCTGGAGCGGAGCGTCCCGGGGGGCTCCGGTGCCGTCCAGCCCAGGCTCAGGCTCTCGGCGCTGCCCCCCCGCTTCGGGGGCGCTTTGGGGACCCCCCCGGGGCGGAGGTCGGGGCTGGAGCCCCCGAATTTGGGCAGCGCCGCCGCCGCGATGCCGAAGCGCGGGGCGCGGAGCCGGGGAGAGCCCGGAGCGGCCCCGACCCCGAAGCGGGGACCATCCTCGATGTCACCGAACGGCGCCAGCGACAATTTGGGGACCTTCAGCTTGGCCCCGGCGTCTCCCACGGCGCCCAGATCCAGCTCCACGCTGGGAATGGCGATCCCGGGGGGCGACGGCGGAGGGGGGGTCCCGCCGCCCTCCCGCAGCTTGGCCAGCGCCCACCCGAGACGGGGCAGGCGGAATTTGGGGGGCTTGGGGGCGATTTCCACCGCCGGAGCCTCCAGCTCCCGGCCGAGCTTCCGCAGCCCCTCGGCAAACCTGGAGGCCGAGTCCGGGGGGCTGCCGGGGGGCTCCGGGCCGGCGCGGCCGAGCTCCGGCACCAGCTCCACGGCGGCTTTGGGCACGTCGATGGGCACGGAGGGGACGCGGAGCGCCGGGAATGCGCCCCGAGCCCCCTCCTCATCTCCTCCGGCGCCGGCGGGGGTCGTGGCCGGGCCCCCCTTCGCCCACGGGGGTGGGCTCAGCCCCAGGGGGGCCTTGGGAGCCGCCAGCTCCACGGCCGGGATGCGGGAGCCGGGCTCGGGCGGCTCCGGGGGCGGCGGCCGGGCCGCGGCCGCTTCCCGCACGGTCAGGCGGGGCCGCGGCGGCTCCGGGGGCACCGGGGGCACCGCGCCGGGGGCGCCGCGCGGCTTCGGAAGCTTCGGGAGCTTGGGAAGGGCCAATTCCACCGAGACCGGGGCGGCGGCGGCGGCGGCGGGAGGGACGGGCGGCGCTGCGGGCGGCTTCTTGGGGGCCGTGGGCATCGCCATGGGCTGGGGGGACAGGGCGGTGTGGGGAGCCCCGACAGCCCAAAAACCATCCCCAAACCCACAAACACCCCCAAACCCATCCACAGGGAGCCCCGACACCCCAAAAACCATCCCCAAACCCATCCACAGGGAGCCCCGACACCCCAAAAACCATCCCCAAATCCATCCACAGGGAGCCCCGACACCCCAAAAACCATCCCCAAAGCCATAAACACTCCCAAACCCATCCACAGGGAGCCCCGACACCCCAAAAACCATCCCCAAACCCACAAACACCCCGAAATCCATCCACAGGGAGCCCCGACACCCCAAAAACCATCTCCAAACCCATCCACAGGGAGCCCCGACAGCCCAAAAACCATCCCCAAACCCATCCACAGGGAGCCCCGACACCCCAAAAACCATTCTGCACCCACAGGGAGCCCCAAACACCCCAAAACCCCACCCCACATCCATAGGGACCCTCCACACGCCATTCTGCATCTGCAGGGACCCCCAAACGCCCCCAAACCCACCCACAGGGAGCCCCAAACACCCCCAAACCCATCCACAGGGACCCCCAAACACCCCAAAACCTCACCCTCTATCCATAGGGACCACCCCCCATCCATAGGGACCACCCCCCATCCATAGGGACCCACAAACACCCCCTCATCTATAGGGACTCACATCTATAGGGATCCCCCCTTCCACAGGGACCCCCCCATCCACAGGGACCCCCCATCCACAGGGACCCCCCCATCCACAGGGACCCCCCCCATCCACAGGGACCCCCAAACCGTGGGGGTCTCTCACCATTCTGGCGGTGCCGTCCCGCTGTCCCTCGGGGGTGCCGGGGGTGCCCCGGCGCAGGTGCAGGGACACGCGGCAGCCCCCGGCCCCCTCCAGCAGCCGCCCCACGGCCTCGGGGGACGCGCCCTCGAAGGAGACCCTCACCCCCAGGACACGGTCACCTGCGGGGACACGGGTGGGACGGCCCGGGGGGCGCCGTGTCACCCCCAGTGCCACCCCTGAGCCACCCCCAATGTCACCAGTGCCACCCCCAGTGCCACCAGTGCCACCCCCGGTGTCACATTGTCACCCCCAGTGTCACCTTGTCACCCCCAGTGCCCCCCCATGTCCCCCCAGTGCCTCCCAGTGTCCCCCCCCAGTGCCTCCCAGTGTCCCCTCCCAGTCCCCCCAGTCCCCCCAGTGCCTCCCAGTGTCCCCAGTGTCCCCCAGTGTCCCCAGTGCGCTCACCCTGGCGCAGCCGCAGGGATTTGGGGGCCTCGGCCACGTAGACCCCATGGCTGTCGCGGGCCAGGCGGAGCCCCCTCCCCAATTCAGCGCCCGGGCCCAGCTCCAGCACCTCCTGCATGGGAGGGGGCACAGGGGGACATTGAGGGGGGGGGGATCTCCCTCGGTGACCCCTCCCCAGCCCCGGGTCCCCCCCCCCTGCAGACCCCTCCTCACCTCCATGGTGGGGGGTCCCTCTTTTGGGGGGTCTCGGGGGGAACGAGCAGAGGTTGGTGGTGATGGGTCCTGGAAAAGGGGCGCAGAGACCCCAAAATGCTCATTGCAGCCCCCAAACTCCATTACAGCCCCCCAAATCCCCCCATTGCACCCCAAACCCCACTACAGTCTCCCAAATCCCCCCAAAATCCCCCCAACCTCCATCAGAGCCCCCCAAATCCTCCCCAAACCCAATCACAGCCACCGAAATCTCTCCCACTGCACCCCCAAACTTCATTAAAGCCCCCCAAACCAAACCACAGCCCCCAAATCCCATCGAATCCCCCCAAATCCCCTCTAAACCCCATCAAATCCCCCCAAATCCCCCCTAAAGCCCATCCCAGCCCCTTTTTCGCAGCCCTCACCCCAAGTTCCCCTCCTCACCTTCCCGCTGCGTTGCTGCTCTGCCGCTGGCTCCGCGTCCCCCCCACCCCCAGCTCGGGGACCCCCCCCCTTTTTTTGGAATCCCCCCTCCCCCCCACGCAGCCGCCGGACAAGGGGGGTCCTTGTCCTGCCCCCCCCCCGGGGAATTCCGGGAATTTGGGGCAATCAGCAGAAATTCCCGTGGGATGGAGCCGGGCCCGAGGCCGGGATGGGGGGGAGAGACCTCGGGGACCCCCCAAAACTTGCTCCAAACCACCCCCGGGACCCCCAAAACCTCCCCATAACCCCCTAAATCACCCCGGGAACCCCTAAATCCCCCACATTGCCCCCTAAACCACCCCCAGGACTCCCAAAATCACCCCTGGGACCTCCCAAACTTCCCCATAACCCCCTAAACCACCCCTAGGACCCCTTAAACCTCCCCATAACCCCCTAAACCACCCCTGGAACCCCCTAACCCCCTCCCCAAACCCCAAAATCACCCCTAGGACCCCCCAAATATCTCCTGTGATCCCCAAATCACCCCTGTGACTCCCTAAAGCACCCCTGGGACCCCTAAACAACCCCTGGGTCCCCCTAAACCTCGAGGGATTCCCATAACATCCCTGGGACCCCCTGAACCACTCCCCTTTTTCACCAGTTTTAGGGTCAAGATTGAGGGAAGACCTTCTTTACGCATTATTTTATTTAGGGCTCTAAATTGAGAGGGAATCTCCTTATGCCGTCATTCTAAGGTTTAAATCAAGGAGAGAAAATGGTGGGGAAACGCGAGGGGAGAAAAGGGCGGGAAACGAGAGGGGAGAAAAGGATGGAAAACGTGAAGGGAGAAACGGACAGGGAAATGTGAAGGGGAAAATGGCGGGGACACGTGAGGGGGAAAATGGCGGGGAAACATGAGGGGAGAAAAGGGGGGGGAAATGTGAGAGCAAAAGAGAGGGAAATGTGAGGGGAGAAGAGAGAGAAACGTGAGGGGAAAAGAAAGGGAATCGTGAGGGGAAAAAAGCGGGAAACGTGAGGGGAGAAATGGGCGGAAACCGTGAGGGGAGAAATGGGCGGGGAAACGTGAGGGGGAAAATGGCGGCGAAACACGAGGGGGAAAGGGCGGGAATCGTGAGGGGAGAAGAGAGAGAAAGAAATGTGAGGGGAGGAGAGAGAGAAATGGGAGGGGGAAAGAGAGGGAAATGTGAGGGGAGAAAAGGGCGGGGAAACGTGAGGGGGAAAGGGCGGGGAAACGTGAGGGAAAATGGCGAGGGGAGAAAAGGGGGGGAATCGTGAGGGAGGGGAGAAGGGGGGAAAATGTGACGGGAAAAGAAAGGGAAACGTGAGGGGAGAAAAGGATGGAAAATGTGAGGGGAAAAGGAGAGGTTTGGGTCACCTGAGGGGATTTGGAGGGTCACTAAGGGGCCTCAGGGGATGCTGAGGGATTCAGGGGTGCTCTGAGGGGTTTGGGGTCTTCACACCAAGGAGCTCTGGAGAGCCTGTGGAGAACTTTGGGGGATGCTGCTCTGAGATCTCCTCTGCCTGGATTTTCACGGTGAGCCGCCCTCAAATTCCACCCGGAGGAGGGTCAGGGAGGTGGAATGGCTCCTAAAATCGCTCCTCCGAAAACATCGGGCTGTGTTGGGCTGAAATGTGGGGACCCCTCCTCTTAAAAGGCCAGAGGCCTCATCCCCCAGTGTTGGGGACGATTGGAATGGTCCTTGCCTCCAGTTTCCACCTCTGGGTGACATTGGGAGGGGTCCGTGCCTCAGTTTCCCCCTGCAGGTGACATGAGGAGGGGTCCGTGCCTCAGTTTCCCCCTCCAGGTGACATTGGGAGGGGTCCGTGCCTCAGTTTCCCCCTGCAGGTGACATGAGGAGGGGTCTGTGCCTCAGTTTCCCCCTCCAGGTGACATTGGGAGGGGTCCGTGCCTCAGTTTCCCCCCCCCAGGTGACAAAGGGGGGATCCCGTGCTTCAGTTTCCCCCTGCAGGTGACAAGAGGGGGATTCCGTGCCTCAGTTTCCCCCTGCAGGTGACATGAGGGGGATTCCGTGCCTCAGTTTCCCCCTGCAGGTGATATGAGGAGGGGTCCGTGCCTCAGTTTCCCGCTCTGGGTGACAAAGGGGGGGTCCGTGCCTCAGTTTCCCCCTCCAGGTGACAAAAGGGGGGGGTCCGTGCCTCAGTTTCCCCCCCAGGTGACAAAAGGGGGGTCCGTGCCTCAGTTTCCCGCCCCCTCCCCCCCCCCGGACCCTCCCCCCTCACGTCACGGGTGGGGGAGGGGCCGCAGGTGTCACCGCCAGCCCTCGCGACACCGGGGGGGACACGATCGGTGACACCCGCGGGGGGGGGGCGGGACGGGACCCCCTGAGACCACCCGGGAATCCCCGAACTTCACCCGGGACCCCCTGAACTGGGCTCGGGACCCCCCAAACTTCAGCCGGGACCCCCAAAACCCCCGCGGCCATGGCTGAGGGGGAAGGAGAGGACGATGTGCAGTTCCTGCGGACGGTGAGGAACTGGGAGATACTGGGAGATACTGGGGGATACTGGGAGATACTGGGAGAAATTGGGAGGGGATACTGGGAGGAAACTGGGAGAAATTGGGGGAGATACTGGGAGGAAACTGGGAGAAATTCGGGGGGAATATTGGGAACAAACGGAGAAATTGGGGGCGATACTGGGAGAGAACTGGGAGAAATTGGGGAGAACACTGGGAGGGGAAAGTGAGAGGACTGGGAGGAAACTGGGGAAAATTCAGGGGGATACTGGGAGATACTGGGGGAAACTGGGAAAGGGAAACTGGGAGAAATTGGGGGGGATACTGGGAGGAAACTGGGAGGATTTGAGGAGCAGAACTGGGGATACTGGGAGAGGAAACTGGGGGGACTGGGAGAGGGAACTGGGAGAGGGAACTGGGAGGACTGGGAGATACTGGGATGAACTTGGAGGGGGACTGGGAATACAAAGAGCTATTGGGGGATACTGGGAGATACTGGGATGGACTGGGGAGTGAAACGGGATACTGGGAGATACTGGGGAGGGAAACGGGATACTGGGAGATACTGGGATGGACTGGGGAGGAAAACTGGGGATACTGGGAGATGTTGGGGAGGGAAACTGGGGATACTGAGAGATACTGGGGAGGGAAACTGGGGATACTGGGAGATATTGGGGAGGGAAAGTGGGGATACTGGGATGAACTGGGATGAACTGGGAGGAGCCCTGGGAAGGGGGGGGGTCACCCCACCCCTCCCCCCACCTGTTCCGGGCTCCCAAAAAAGCAACACGGGGGGGGGGGGGTGAGGAGGGGGAGCAGCTGCTGGGGGGGGGAGGGGCGACACCAGATCCCCCCCAGGGGGGTCGGGAAGGGGGGGCGGATGGGGGAGGGGCGTCCCAGTTGTTCTGTCCCAGTTTCTCCCAGTTTGGCCTCAAAATGAGACTGGGGGGGGGGGGGAGGGGGCGAAGGGGTGACCTTGGGCATGGGGGGAGGGGGGAAATGCTGAGCTCAGCAGATTTTGGGGGATTTTTGGGGAGGGGGAAACTGAGTCACGGAGCCGCCCCTCCCCCCCCAGTCCCCTCCCATGGCATCCCCGGCCCGCGGGTGGAATCTGCCCCTCCCCCACCCCCAATTTCGGGGGGGGGGGGGGCCCGAGTGATGGGAGCAGGTGGGGGAGGGGGAGGGGGAGCCCAACTCCTTGGGGGGGGGGGGGGGGGAGGAAAGAGGGGTCCTAAACCCCCAAAAAAGGGTTTGGGGGCACCCAGGGGGTCCTGACCCCCCCCCCCATAAAATTTGGGGGTACCCAGGGGGTCCTGACCCCCCCCTATAAAATTTGGGGGTACCCAAGGGGTCGTGACCCCCCCCAAAAAAGGGTTTTGGGGTACTCAGAGGGTGTCCTGACCCCCCAAAAAAGGATTTGGGGGACACCCAGGGGTCCTGACACCCTCCCATAAAATTTGGGGGCACCCAAGGGGTCATGACTCCCCCCAAAAAAGGGTTTGGGGGTACCCAGGGGGTCCTGATACCCCCAAAAAGGGTTTGGGGGTACCCAGGGGGTCCTGATACCCCCAAAAAAGGGTTTGGGGGTATCCAAGGCATCCTGATTTTGGGGGATATTTTGGGGTTCTGAGGATATTTTGGGGGGATATTTTGGCATCCTGGGAGTATTTTGGGATTCTGGGGATCGTTTTGGGGGGATATTTTGAGATTCTGGGAATATTTTGGGGTACTGAACCCCCAGTCTGCCTCCCGGAGGATGAGCTGCTCCTGCAGTGATTTTGGGGTTTCATTTTGGGGTATTTTGGGGATATTTTGGGGTGCTGAACCCCAATTTTTCACCTCAGGGCGACGAGGTGGTCCTGCAGTGCCACCCCACCCCATAGGGACATAATGAGATTTTTTTTTGGTTTTCTGTGATTTTTTGGTTTTCTGGGGATAGTTTGGTTTTCTGGTGGATATTTTGAGGTATTTTGGGGATATTTTGGGGTGTTCTGGGGATATTTTGGGGTGCTGAACCCCAGTTTCCCCCCAGGATGATGAGGTGGTCCTGCAGTGCCACCCCACCCCATAGGGACATAATGGGATTTTTTGGGTGTTCTGAGGGGTGTTTCAGGGTGCTGGTTTGTTGTTTTGATTTCTGATGGGTATTTTGGGGTGTTCTGGGGATATTTTGGGGTGTTCTGGGGATATTTTGGGGTGCTGAAGCCCGGTTTTCCCCCAGGATGATGAGGTGGTCCTGCAGTGCCACCCCACCCCATAGGGACATAATGGGGTTTTTTGGGTGTTCTGAGGGGTGTTTTAGGGTGCTGGTTTGTTGTTTTGATTTCTGATGGGTATTTTGGGGTGTTCTGGGGATATTTTGGGGTGTTCTGGGGATATTTTGGGGTGCTGAAGCCCGGTTTTCCCCCAGGATGATGAGGTGGTCCTGCAGTGCACCACGACGCTGCTGAAGGAGCAGCTCAAGCTCTGCCTGTCGGTCGAGGGCTTTGGGAACCGCCTGTGCTCCCTGGAGCCCACCTCTAATGCACAGGTCAGACCCTCCCCGCCTTGGGGAGACCCCCAGAATTCGGGGAGACCCCCAGAATTCCTGGGAGGCTGGGGGGACCCCGGGAGACCCCAAGTTTGGGGGATTTGGGGGGATTTTGGGGGGTTTTGGGCATCTGAGGGAGGATTTAGGGGCTGGGATATCTGAACACAAAACACGGCCTCAAACGCTTCTAAGAGAAACCAAACCCCAAAATTTAGGGGTCCCCCATCACCCCTGACCCCCTTTTCTGTGTCCCCAGAATGTCCCCCTGACCCTGTCCCCCTCTGTCCCCACAATGTCCCCCTTTTTCTGTGTCCCCAGAATGTCCCCGTGACCCTGTCCCCCTCTGTCCCCAGAATGTCCCCCTGACCCTGTCCCCCCTTTTCTGTGTCCCCAGAATGTCCCCCCTGACCCCTCTCTGTCCCCAGAATGTCCCCCTGACCCTGTCCCCCTCTGTCCCCAGAATGTCCCCCCTGACCCCCCTTTCTGTGTCCCCAGAATGTCCCCCCTGACCCTGTCCCCCTTTCTGTGTCCCCAGAATGTCCCCCCTGTCCCCCCTTTCTGTGTCCCCACAATGTCCCCCTGACCCTGTCCCCCTTTCTGTGTCCCCACAATGTCCCCTGACCCCCCTCTGTCCCCAGAATGTCCCCCCTGACCCTGTCCCCCTCTGTCCCCAGAATGTCCCCCCTGACCCCCCTTTCTGTGTCCCCAGAATGTCCCCCCTGACCCTGTCCCCCTTTCTGTGTCCCCAGAATGTCCCCCTGACCCTGACCCCCTCTGTCCCCAGAATGTCCCCCCTGACCCTGTCCCCCTTTCTGTGTCCCCAGAATGTCCCCCTGACCCTGTCCCCCTCTGTCCCCAGAATGTCCCCTGACCCTGTCCCCCTTTCTGTGTCCCCAGAATGTCCCCCTGACCCTGTCCCCCTCTGTCCCCAGAATGTCCCCCTGACCCCTGTCCCCCTTTCTGTGTCCCCAGAATGTCCCCTGACCCTGTCCCCCTTTCTGTGTCCCCAGAATGTCCCCCTGACCCTGTCCCCCTCTCTGTGTCCCCAGAATGTCCCCCTGACCCTGTCCCCCTCTGTCCCCAGAATGTCCCCCCTGACCCTGTCCCCCTTTCTGTGTCCCCAGAATGTCCCCCTGACCCCTCTCTGTCCCCAGAATGTCCCCCTGACCCCTGTCCCCCTTTCTGTGTCCCCAGAATGTCCCCCTGACCCCTGTCCCCCTTTCTGTGTCCCCAGAATGTCCCCCTGACCCTGTCCCCCTTTCTGTGTCCCCACAATGTCCCCTGACCCCCCTTTCTGTGTCCCCACAATGTCCCCCTGACCCTGTCCCCCTTTCTGTGTCCCCAGAATGTCCCCCCTGACCCCTCTCTGTCCCCAGAATGTCCCCCTGACCCTGTCCCCCTCTCTGTGTCCCCAGAATGTCCCCCCTGACCTGGCCGTGTGCTGCTTCGTGCTGGAGCAGTCGCTGTCGGTGCGGGCGCTGCAGGAGATGCTGGCCAACAGCTCCGACATCGGCAGCGAGGTGGGTCTGGGGTTCCACAGGGGTTTTGGGGGGCACTGGAGGTGGGTCTGGGGTTCCACAGGGGTTTTGGGGGGCACTGGAGGTGGGTCTGGGCTCCCACTGGGGGTTTGGGGGGCACTGGAGGTGGGTCTGGGCTCCCACTGGGGGTTTGGGGGGCACTGGAGGTGGGTCTGGGCTCCCACTGGGGGTTTGGGGGGCACTGGAGGTGGGTCTGGGCTCCCACTGGGGGTTTGGGGGGCACTGGAGGTGGGTCTGGGGTCCTACTGGGGATTTAGGGCGTGCTAGAGGGGATTTGGGGGACACTGGAAGTGGGTCTGGGGTCCCACAGGGCATCTGGGGGGCACTGGAGGTGGGTCTGGGGTCCCACAGGGCATCTGGGGGGCACTAGAGGGGATTTGGGGGGCCCTCGAGGTGGGTCTGGGGTCCCACAGGGGATTTGGGGAGCTCTAGAGGTGGTTTGAGGTCTCCAAGAAAGGATTTGGGGGGCCCTTGAGGTGGGTCTGGGGTCCCACAGGGGATTTGGGGGGCACTAGAGGTGGTTTGGGGTGTCTAAGAGGGGATTTGGCGGTCCCACAGGGCACTGGAGGTGGTTTGGGGTCCTTAAGAGGGGATTTGGGGGGCACTGGAGGTGGGTCTGGGGTCTCACAGGGGATTTCAGGGGCACTAGAGGGGATTTGGGGGGCCCTTGATGTGGGTCTGGGGTCCCAAAGGGGATTTGGGGAGCACTAGAGGGGATTTGGGGTCCTTAAGAGGGGATTTGGGGACCCCACAAGGGGTTTTAGGATCCTTGGGGGTTCATGGGTGGGGTTTGGGGGTCTTGGAGGGGTTTTTGGGGTCCTTTTGGGGGTTTTAGGATCCTGTGGGGTTCCTGGAGGAGATTTTGGGGTCATTTTTGGGGGGTTTAGGATCCTGTGGGGTTCCTGGAGGAGATTTTGGGGTCATTTTTGGGGGGGTTTAGGATCCTGCAGAGACCTGGAGATTCTGGGGTTCCTTTAGGAGTTTTTGGGGTAATTCTGGGGTTCCTTGAGCAGTTTTTGGGGTCCTTTTTGGGGTGGGGGGTTTTGGGGGGTCCCTGGTGGTTTTTTTGGGGGGGGGGTCCCAACCCCCCCGTGACCCCCCCTCTTCTCTCCCCCCGCCCACCCAGGGGGTCGATCTGGATAAGTGGGTAGGTGCCACTGTGGTGTGGTGACCCCAAATCCTCATCCTCATCTTCATCACGCCCTTCCTCCTCCTCCTCCTCCTCCTCCTCTTCCTCCTCACCCCCCAAATTTTGGGGGGGCTCTGCCCATCCCGCATGGACCCAGGGGTCCGGGTGTGCCCCTTCCCCCCCAGTCCCATCCATCCACAGCCCCCCAAATTCCGCATGGACCCCAAAGTGTGAGCGCGGGGGGGAGGAGCATGGGGGGACCCCAAAAAAGGGGGGACCCCAAAAAGGGGATCCCAAATCCCCCCATGAGCATGGGGAGACCCCAAAAAGGGGAGACCCCAAAAAGGGGATCCCAAATCTCCCCATGAGCATGGGGACACCCCAAAAAGGGGATCCCAAATCCCCCCATGAGCATGGGGAGACCCCAAAAAGGGGAGACCCCAAAAGGGGATCCCAAATCCACCAAGGATCCCAAAAAATTGGGGAGCCAGATGTGGGGTGACCCCTAAATTTGGGATTCCAATTTGGGAGAACCCCAAAAGGGGGATCTCAAATCCACTGGGGGAACCCCAAAAAGGGGATCCCAAATCTGCTGGGGATCCCAAAAAATCGGGGAGCTGGATGTGGGGTGACCCTGAAATTTGGGATCCCAGTTTGGGGGAAACCTCAATATGGGGGTGACCCTGAAATTTGGGATCCCAATTTGGGGGGACCCCTAAATTTGAGATCCCATTTTGGGGGGATCCTGAAATTTGGGATCCCAACTTGAGGGAAACCTCAATATGGGAGGGGGCCCCCAAAAAGGGAGACCCTCAATATTAAGGGGATCGCAAAAGTGGGACCCCCAAATTTGTGGGGATTTCCATGGGGTGACCCCAAAATTGGGGATCTTGATAAGGGGTGACCCCAGTGGGGAGTGGGATCCTGAAATTGGGGACCCCACTATCAGGGGAATCCTCAATTTGGGGGGGATCCCACCATGAGGGGGACCCTGACATGAGGGGGGGTCCAAGGCACGGTGCACCCCAAAACAAGGGGGGTGCAATGCACAGGAGACCCCAACATGGGGAGACCCCAAAACAAGGGGGAGACCCCAAAACAAAGGGGAGACCCCAAAACAAGAGGGAGACCCAAAAACAAGGGGGAGATCCCAAATCAAGAGGGGACTCTAAAATAAGGGAGAGACCCCAAAACAAGAGGGGACTCCAAAACAAGGGGGAGACCCCAAAATAAGGGGAGGGCCCCAAAACAATGGGGGAGACCCCGAATCAAGGGGGAGACCCCAAAATAAGGGGGGACCCCAAAATAAGGGGGAGACCCCCAAACAAGGGGGGACTCCAAAACAAGGGGGATACCCCAAAATAAGGGGAGACCCCAAAACAAGAGGGAGACCCCAAAACCATGGGGCAGCGATGCACAAGGAGCTGTGTCTGAAACACGGAACCCACAGGGGGTTTTTTGGGGGTTCAAGGTGTTTTTTTGGGGGGTCCAGGAGGCCTCAGGGGATTTTGGGGTCCCCTCCTTGACCCCCCTGTGCCCCCCAAGTCCTCTCAGGGTGGGGGACACCGGACGCTGCTCTACGGCCACGCCATCCTGCTGAGACACTCCCACAGCGGCATGGTGAGTCTGGGGGGCTCTGGGGGGCTCTGGGGGGGCTGGGAGGGTTTTGGGGGGCTCCGGGGATTTTGGGGACCCCCAATCACCGCGTGTCCCCCCCCGCCCTTGCAGTACCTGAGCTGCCTGACCACGTCCCGCTCGGTCACCGACAAGCTGGCCTTCGACGTGGGGCTGCAGAGGGACGCAGCAGGTACGGGGGGCACCCCGAGGGTTTCTGGGCTCCCTCCAGGTGCAGGGAATGGTTTGGGGGTGCTGATTTGGGGTGTTCTGGGGTGTTTTGGGGTGCTTTGGGGTGTTCTGGGGTGTTTTGGGGTGCTGATTTGGGGTGCTGATTTGGGGTGTTTTGGGGTGCTGATTTGGGGTGTTCTGGGGTGCTGATTTGGGGTGCTTTGGGGTGCTGATTTGGGGTGCTTTGGGGTGTTTTAGGGTGCTGATTTGGGGTGCTTTGGGGTGCTGATTTGGGGTGTTGTTTTGGGGTGCTGATTTGGGGTGTTTTGGGGTGCTGCTTTGGGGTGTTTTGGGGTGTTTTGGGGTGCTGATTTGGGGTGTTTTGGGGTGTTTTGGGGTGCTGATTTGGGGTGTTTTGGGGTGCTGCTTTGGGGTGCTGTTTTGGGGTGCTGATTTGGGGTGCTGTTTTGGGGTGTTTTGGGGTGCTGCTTTGGGGTGCTGTTTTGGGGTGTTTTGGGGTGCTGCTTTGGGGTGTTCTGGGGTGTTCTGGGGTGCTGATTTGGGGTGTTTTGGGGTGCTGCTTTGGGGTGCTGATTTGGGGTGTTTTGGGGTGCTGATTTGGGGTGCTTTGGGGTGTTTTGGGGTGCTGTTTTGGGGTGTTTTGGGGTGCTGTTTTGGGGTGTTTTGGGGTGCTGACTTGGGGTGTTCTGGGGTGTTTTGGGGTGCTGTTTTGGGGTGTTTTGGGGTGCTGATTTGGGGTGCCCCCCACCCCAGGTGAGGCGTGCTGGTGGACAATGCACCCGGCGTCCAAACAGCGCTCGGAGGGGGAGAAGGTTCGGGTGGGAGACGACCTGATCCTGGTCAGCGTGTCCTCGGAGAGATACCTGGTGAGAGGGGACACCTGGGGACACCTGGGGACACCTGGGACACCTGGGGACGTGGGGGGACACCTGGGGACACAGAGGGACAGGGGGGACACAGGGATCTCCTGACCTGATCCTGGTCAGCGTGTCCTCAGAGGGATACCTGGGGACACTGGGGACACCTGGGGACACCTGGGGCTACGTGTCCCACCTGTGTCCCACCTGTGTCCCACCCGTGTCACACCTGTGTCCCACCTGTCCCAGCACCTCTCCACGGCCTCGGGGGAGCTCCAGGTGGACGCCTCCTTCATGCAGACCCTGTGGAACATGAACCCCATCTGCTCGGGCTCCGAGGAAGGTGACACCTGGGGCACCCCAAATTTGGCTGGGTGGGGAGAGGGGGGCTCCTTTGGGGTGTCCCCAACACCCTGACCCCGCCCTGTCCCCAAAATGTCCCCTCAGGGTTTGTCACCGGCGGCCACGTCCTGCGCCTGTTCCACGGCCACATGGACGAGTGCCTGACCCCCACGGCGCCTGAGCAGGGCGAGGAGCGCAGGTGGGGCTGTCCCCAGTTTGTCCCCAGATTTGGGGTGCAGAGGGGTCCCCAACTGGCTGTGACCCCCCCCCCCACCTTTGTCACCTCCCAGCAGCGTTGTCAACTACGAGGGTGGCGCCGTGTGCGCCCACGCCAGGTCCCTGTGGCGCCTGGAGCCCCTGCGCATCAGGTAGGGGGGACATCAAAGGGACAGGGGGTGACACGGGCGTCACCACCCCCAGGGACACCGGGGACACTCTCTGGGGTCCCAGGGGGGGTCTGGGGTCATGGCGTGTCCCCCCCCAAGATGTGTTCCTGTGTCTTGTGTCCCCATGGCCCTGTGACACATCCTGTGCCACCCCATGTCCTTGTGTCCCCATCCCTGTGTCCCCTGTGTCACCCCAGGTCCCTGTGACACATCCGGATGGCCTCAGCCTGTGTCCCCTGTGTCACTTCATGGTCCCATGACCCATCCCTGTGTCCCCATGACCCATCCCCATATCTCCTGTGTCCCCCCCATGTCCTCATGTCCCTGTGTCCCCATGACCCATCCCTATGTCCCCTGTGTCATCCCATGTCCCTGTGCCACATCTGTGCCACCCCATGTCCTTGTGTCCCCATCCCTGTGTCCCCTGTGTCCCCCCCATGTCCCCATGACCCATCCCCGTGTCCCAACCCCCCCCCCCCCCCCCCCCCGGTGACATCAGTGTCCCCTCCCTGTGTCCCTCAGCTGGAGCGGGAGCCACCTGCGTTGGGGACAGCCCTTCCGCCTGCGCCACGTCACCACCGGCCGCTACCTGGCGCTGACCGAGGCCACCGGGCTGGCCATGGTGGAGGCCACGGCGGCCAACACGCGCGTGGCCACCTTCTGCTTCCGGGCCTCCAAGGTGGGAGAGACACCCGAGTGTCCCCAGCCTTTTCCCTGTCCCTGTCCCCATCCCTGTCCCCACCGTGAGCGTGGCCACCTTCTGCTTCCGGGCCTCCAAGGTGGGAGTGACACCTGAGTGTCCCCAACCCCTCCTGGTCCCTGTCCCTGTCCCCATCCCTGTCCCCATCCCTGTCCCCACCGTGAGCGTGGCCACCTTCTGCTTCCGGGCCTCCAAGGTGGGAGAGACACCTGAGTGTCCCCAACCCCTCCTGGTCCCTGTCCCTGTCCCCATCCCTGTCCCCACCGTGAGCGTGGCCACCTTCTGCTTCCGGGCCTCCAAGGTGGGAGTGTCACCCGAGTGTCCCCGACCCCTCCTGGTCCCTGTCCCCATCCCTGTCCCTGTCCCCACCGTGAGCATGGCCACCTTCTGCTTCTGGGCCTCCAAGGTGGGGCTGTCACCTGAGTGTCCCCAACCCTCTCCTGGTCCCTGTCCCCATCCCTGTCCCCATCCCAGCTGTCCCCAACCTGCTCCTGGTCCCTGTCCCTATCCCTGTCCCCGTCTTTGTCCCCATCATGAGCGTGGCCACCTTCTGCTTCCGGGCCTCCAAGGTGGGAGTGACACCTGAGTGTCCCCAACCCTCTCCTGGTCCCTGTCCCCATCCCTGTCCCCATCCCAGCTGTCCCCAACCTGCTCCTGGTCCCTGTCCCTATCCCTGTCCCCGTCTTTGTCCCCATCATGAGCGTGGCCACCTTCTGCTTCCGGGCCTCCAAGGTGGGAGTGACACCTGAGTGTCCCCAACCCTCTCCTGGTCCCTGTCCCCATCCCTGTCCCCATCCCAGCTGTCCCCAACCCGCTCCCAGTCCCTGTCCCCATCCCTGTCCCTGTCCTTGTCCCCACTGTGAGCGTGGCCACCTTCTGCTTCCGTATTTCCAACATCTCTGGAATGTCCCCATGATGTCCCCAACCCTTTCCTGATCCCCACCCTGCCCCTGT
This sequence comes from Agelaius phoeniceus, assembly GCF_051311805.1. Classification (NCBI taxonomy): domain Eukaryota; kingdom Metazoa; phylum Chordata; class Aves; order Passeriformes; family Icteridae; genus Agelaius; species Agelaius phoeniceus. Next base: position 935,266 of record NC_135300.1, on the reverse strand, counting down.
CCTGGTCCCTGTCCCTGGGAATGTCCCCATGATGTCCCCAACCCTCTCCTGGTCCCCACCCTGACCCCACCCCATCCCACCCCACCCCACTCCGTGTCCCCATCCAGACCCTCCTGACCCCCCCTGTGCCCCCCGACCCCACAGGAGAAGCTGGAGACGACCCCAAAAAGGGACATCGAGGGCATGGGGCCCCCCGAGATCAAATATGGGGAGTCCTTGTGCTTCCTGCAGCACAGCAACAGCGGCCTCTGGGTCACCTACGCCGCCCCCGACCCCAAGGCCCTGCGCCTCGGGCTGCTCAAGAGGAAGGTGGGACCCCAAAATCACCGGGGGACACCCCAAAATCCACCCCCGGGGGGATTGGAGGGGGCTGCAGGGGGAGTTTTTTGGGGGGTTTTTGGAGGTTTCGAGAGCTCCAGGAGACACTTAGATGGGTCTTTGGGGGAGTGTTTGGGGTCTTTGGGGTTTAGGAGGATCTTTGGGGTCTTTTAGGGTCCCTAAAATGTGCTGGGGGGGCTCTGGGGGGGAGTTTTTGGGGAGTTTTAGGGGGTTTTGAGAGCTCCAGTGGCCTCTGGGTCACCAACGCCGCCCCCGACCCCAAGGCCCTGCGCCTCGGGCTGCTCAAGAGGGAGGTGGGTTCCTGGGGGGGGTCTCCGGGGTTCAGGGGGATCTCTGTGGGTTCAGGGGGGTCTCTGGGGTTTGAGGGACCCCTGTGACCCCCCCTTTGCCCCCCCAGGCCATCCTGCACCAGGAGGGGCACATGGACGACGCGCTGACCCTGAGCCGTTCCCAGCGCCAGGAGTCGCAGGCGGCTCGCATGGTCTTCAGCACCACGGGGCTCTACGGGGCCTTCATCAGGTCTGGGGGGCCTGGGGGGCTCCTGGGGGGTGTCAGAAACACCTGGGGGGGTCAGAAACACCTGGGGATCCTGGGGGTTTGGGGATGGTCTTCAGCACCACGGGGCTCTATGGGGCCTTCATCAGGTCTGGGGGGCCTGGGGGGCTCCTGGGGGGTGTCAGAAACACCTGGGGGGGTCAGAAACACCTGGGGATCCTGGGGGTTTGGGGATGGTCTTCAGCACCATGGGGCTCTACGGGGCCTTCATCAGGTCTGGGGGGCCTGGGGGGGCCTGGGGGTGTCAGAACCTCCTGGGGGGGGTCAGAAACACCTGGGAGGGGTCAGAAACACCTGGGAGGGGTCAGAAACACCTGCGGGGGTCAGAAACACCTCGGGATCCTGGGGATCCTGGGGGTTTGGGGATGGTCTTCAGCACCATGGGGCTCTACGGGGCCTTCATCAGGTCTGGGGGGGCCTGGGGGGTTCCTGGGGGGCGTCAGAACCTCCTGGGGGGGGTCAGAAACACCTGGGGGGGGTCAGAAACACCTGGGGATCCTGGGGGTTTGGGGATGGTCTTCAGCACCATGGGGCTCTACGGGGCCTCCATCTGCTCTGGGGGTCCCAGTGTGGTCCAGGGGAGTCCTGGGGAGTTTTGGGGGTGGTTTTAGGGTGGTTCTGATGGTCTGATCCCCCCCTCTATCGTCCCCAGGAGCCTGGACAGCCTCCAGGGCCGCCCGCGGGGGTCTCCGCCGCCCCCCCTGCCCATCGCGGGGGTGATCCTGAGCCTGCGGGACCTGATCGGGTACCTGGAGCCGCCGCCCGCCGAGCTGCGGCACGAGCAGCGCCAGGGCCGCCTGAGGGCGCTGCGGGCCCGCCAGAGCCTCTTCCAGCAGGAGGTGCGACCCCCGGGACCGCCCCCAAACCCGGGAGGGGCTGAACTCGGGGATAGAGGGGTTAAACTTGGGGTTAGAGGGGTTAAACTCCGGGTTAGAAGGGTTAAACTCGGGGTTAGAGGAGTTAAACTTGGGGTTAGAGGGGCTGAACTCGGGGCTAGAGGGGTTAAACTTGGGGCTAGAGGGGTTAAACCTGAACTACAGGGGGAATTTGGGGGCATTTTGGGGCTGCCAGAGCCTCTTCCAGCAGGAGGTGCAACCCCCAGGACCCCTCCCCAAATCCAGGAGGTTGCAGTGGGGTTGTGGAGGTCCTCGGAGGTGTCACAGAATGGGGGGGGGGTCCCCAGTTTGGGGGTCCTGGGGGGGTCTCACAGCCCCCCTGGCCCGCAGGGGATGCTGACCCTGGTGCCAGTTTGGGGGTCCCAGTTTGGGGCCTCCCAGGGTGGGTGTCCCAGTTTGGGGGTCCCATGGGGGGCTCTGACGCCCCCTCCCCGGCCCACAGGGGATGCTGACCCTGGTGCCAGTTTGGGGGTCCCAGTTTGGGGCCTCCCAGGGTGGGTGTCCCAGTTTGGGGGTCCCATGGGGGGCTCTGACGCCCCCTCCCCGGCCCACAGGGGATGCTGACCCTGGTGCCAGTTTGGGGGTCCCAGTTTGGGGGTCCCAGGATGCTGGGGGTGCCTCAGGATGTTTAGGGGGGCTCCCAGGGTGGGTGTTGCAGTTTGGGGGTCCCAGTTTGGGTGTCCCAGTGTGGGGGTCTCTCCCCGGCCCGCAGGGGATGCTGACGCTGGTGCCAGTTTGGGGGTCCCAGGGTGGGTGTTGCAGTTTGGGGGTCCCAGTTTGGGGGTCTCTCCCCGGCCTGCAGGGGATGCTGACCCTGGTGCCAGTGTGGGGGTCCCAGTTTGGGGGTCCCATGGGGGGCTCTGACGCCCCCTCCCCGGCCCGCAGGGGATGCTGACCCTGGTGCCAGTTTGGGGGTCCCTGGGTGGGTGTTGCAGTTTGGGGGTCCCAGTTTGGGGGTCCCAGTTTGGGGGTCTCTCCCCGGCCCACAGGGGATGCTGACGCTGGTGCTGAGCTGCATCGACCGCCTGAGCGCCTACAGCACCGCGGCGCAGTTCGGGGAGGCCGCGGGCGAGGAGGCGGCGGCGGCCTGGAAGGAGATCGTGAACCTGCTCTACGAGCTGCTGGGTGGGGCTGGGGGCAGATACGGGGGGCTGGGGGGCAGATATGGGGGCTGGGGGGCAGATATGGGGGGCTATGGGGCAGGTATGGGGGTTATGGGGCAGGTATGGGGGTTATGGGGCAGATATGGGGGGTTATGGGGTAGATATGGGGGTTATGGGGCAGGTATGGGGGGTTATGGGGCAGGTATGGGGGGTTATGGGGCAGGTATGGGAGGCTGGGGGGCAGATGTCAATGCTGTGGCAGATGTGGGTTCCATGGGGCAGATGTCAATGCTATGGGGCAGATGTGGGTGCCATGGGGCAGATGTGGGTGCTATGGGGCAGATATTAATGCCATGGGGCAGATGTGGGTACCATGGGGCAGATGTCGGTTCTAAGGGGCAGATGTGGGTACCATGGGGCAGATGTGGGTGCCATGGGGCAGATGTGGGTCCCGTGGGGCAGACCTGACCCCTCGGTGCCCCCCAGCCTCGCTGATCCGGGGGAACCGAGCCAACTGCGCGCTCTTCTCCACCAACCTGGACTGGCTGGTCAGCAAACTGGACAGGCTGGAGGCCTCCTCGGGTCAGTGGGGCAGCCCTGGGGGGGCTTCTGTGGGGCTGGGGGGCTCCTCTGGGGCTGAGAAACCTCCTGTGGGGCTGAGAACCCTTCTGTGGGGCTGGGGGAGGATTATGTGGGGCTGGGGTCTCTCCATGAGTCTGGGGTCCCTCCCATGGGTCTGAGGTCTCTCTTATGGCTCTGACCCCTTGCTGTGGGGCTGCTGGGGTTCCCATGGTGCTGGTCCTGCTTCTGTGGGGCATCTTCAGGGCACTGAAGATTCCCTGTTGGTCTGGGGTCTGTCCTGTGGGTCTGGGGTCCCTCCCGTGGGTCTGGGTCTGGGGTCCCTCCCGTGGGTCTGGGGTCCCTCATGTAGGTCTGAAGATTCTCCCATGGGTCTGGGGTCCCCCCATGGCTGTGACCCCCTGTCTGTGGTGCCCAGGTATCCTGGAGATGCTGTACTGGGGTCCTTCCCATGGGTCTGGGGTACCTCCCCCTGTGGGTCTGGGGTCCCTCCTGTGGGTCTGGGGTACCTCCCCCTGTGGGTCTGACCCCTCTGTGGGTCTGGGGTCCCTGTGGTGGGTCTGGGGTCCCTCCCATGGCTGTGACCCCCTGTCTGTGGTGCCCAGGTATCCTGGAGGTGCTGTACTGCGTGCTGATCGAGAGCCCCGAGGTGCTGAACATCATCCAGGAGAACCACATCAAATCCATCATCAGCCTGCTCGACAAGCACGGCCGCAACCACAAGGTGCGTGTGCCCTCAGGGGTGTGCCCAGGGATGTGCCCAGGTGTCCCCAAATGTGCCCAGGTGTGTGCCCTCAGGGGTGTGCCCAGGTGTGCTCAGGGGTGTGCCCAGGTGTGCTCAGGTGTGTGCTCTGTTGTGTGCCTGGGCGTGTCCCCAGGTATCTTAGCTGTGTCCCCAGCTGTCCCCAGCCGTGCCCAGGTGTGCCCAGGTGCATCCCCAGGTTTTCTCAGGTGTGTCCTCAGGTGTGCCCAGGTGCACTCAGGTGTGTCCCCAGCTGTTCCCCGGTGCGCTCAGGTGTGTCCCCCAGCTGTCCCCAGCTGTCCCCAGGTGCACTCAGGTGTGTCCCCAGGTGTCCCCAGCTGTGCCCAGGTGTGTCCCCAGCTGTCCCCAGGTGCACTCAGGTGTCCCCTCCCGTGCAGGTGCTGGACGTGCTGTGCTCGCTGTGTGTCTGCAATGCCGTGGCCGTGCGCTCCAACCAGAACCTGATCACCGAGAACCTCCTGCCCCGCCGCGACCTGCTGCTGCAGACCGGCATGGTCAACTACGTCACCAGGTGGGACCTGGGGGTCCTGGGGGTCCTGGGGGTCCGGGGGAGGGAAGTTATGGGGTTTTGGGGGGGTTTTTGGGAGGTCTTGGGGGGTTTTCGGGGGTTTTCGGGGAGCCTGGAGGTGGTTGAGGTGCACTTGGAAGATCTTGAGATGTTTCTAGAAGAACTTGGGGACTCCTGGAAGTTGTTGAGATGTTTCTAGGAGAACTTGGGGACTCCTGGAAGTTCTTGAGATGTTTCTAGAAGAGCTTGGGGACTCCTGGAAGTTCTTGAGATGTTTCTAGAAGAACTTGGGGACTTTGGGGGATCCTGGGGGGGCTTCAGATGATGGGGGGATCCTGGGGAGGGGGGTTATGGGGGTTTTAGGGGGTTTTGGGTGGTCTGGAGGTGGTTGAGGTGCACCTGGAAGTTGTTGAAATGTTTCTAGAAGAACTTGGGGATGTCTGAGGAGGTCCTAGGGGGGCTTTGGGTGGTAGTGGGGTCCTGGGGAGGGGAGTTATGGGAGTTTGGGGGGTTTTGGGGGAGCCTGGAGGTGCTTGAGGTGCTTTTGGAAGCTCCTGAGCTGCTCCTGGAGGCCTCTGGGCTCATCCCGAGGGTCCCTGCGTGGCTTTGGGGTGGGATTTGGTGCTCTCGAGGTGAGATTTGTGTTCTTGGGGTGGAATTGGGATCTCCCGGTGTGGAGTTCGGGGGTTCTGGGGGTGGAATTGGGATCTCCCCGTGTGGAATTCAGGGGTTCTTGGGGTGGAATTGGGATCTCCCGGCGTGGAATTCGGGGGTTCTGGGGGTGGAATTGGGATCTCCCGGCGTGGAATTCGGGGGTTCTGGGGGTGGAATTGGGATCTCCCGGCGTGGAATTCGGGGGTTCTGGGGGTGGAATTGGGATCTCCCGGCGTGGAATTCGGGGGTTCTGGGGGTGGAATTGGGATCTCCCCGTGTGGAATTGGGATCTCCCGGCGTGGAATGCGGGGGTTCTTGGGGTGGAATTGGGATCTCCCCATGTGGAATTCAGGGGTTCTGGGGGTGGAATTGGGATCTCCCGGTGTGGAATTCGGGGGTTCTGGGGGTGGAATTGGGATCTCCCGGCGTGGAATTCGGGGGTTCTGGGGGTGGAATTGGGATCTCCCGGCGTGGCACGCGGCCTTCCCATCACGGCGCCCCCTTTCCCCGCAGCGTGCGCCCCAACCTGTTTGTGGGCACGGCGCCGGGCTCCACGCAGTTCCGCTGCTGGTACTTCGAGGTGGCCGTGGAGCGGGCCCAGCCCTTCGTGACGGCCGTGCCCACCCACCTGCGCGTGGGCTGGGGGGCGGCCGGGGGCTTCCGGCCCGCCCCGGGCGGGGGGCGCGGGCTGGGGGGGCAACGGCGCCGGAGACGACCTCAACTCCTTCGCCTTCGACGGCCTCCACCTGTGGACAGGTGAGGGAGGAGGGGGCACCAGGACCGCCCTGGGACTACCCTGGCACCCACTTAGGGCTATGGGTACCCCCCTGGGATCACCCTGGGAACACCCTGGGAACGCCCTGGATCCAGCCTGGCACCCACTTGGGGCTATGGGAACCCCCCTGGCATCACCCGGGCACCACCCTGGGAACTCCTCTGGGATCACCCAGGGACCACCCCGAGACCACCCTGGGAACGCCCTGGGACCACCCTGGATCCACTTGGGACTATGGGAACCCCCCTGGGATCACCCTGGGACCACCCTGGGACCCCTCTGGGACCACCCTGGATCCACTCAGACCACCCTAGGACCACCCTGGGACCACCCTGGATCCACTTGGGACTATGGGAACCCCCCTGGGATCACCCAGGGACCACCTTGGGACCACCCTGGGACCCCTCTGGGACCACCTGGGAACCCCCTGGGTCCATTTGGGCCACCCCGAGACCCCCCCGGGTCCACCCTGGGACTCCTCTGGGACCCCCTGGGAACCCCCTGGGTCTGTTTGGACCACCCTGAGACCACCCTGGGAACGCCCTGGGACCCCTCTGGGACCACTCTGAGACCCCTCTGGGAATGCCCTGGGACCATGCCAGGACCACTCTGGGACCCCCTGTGACCCCCCTGTGACCCTCCTGTCCCCTGTGACCCCCCTGTGACCCCTGTGTCCCCCCAGGGGGTGTCCCCAAGGCCGTGGGGTCACCCCAACGCCGGGCTCTGGCCGAAGGGGACGTGGTCAGCTGCTGTCCCTCTGTGACCCCCCTGTGACCCCCTGTGACCCTCCTGTCCCCCTGTGACCCCCCCCTGTGACCCCCCTGTCCCCCCAGGGGGTGTCCCCAAGGCCGTGGGGTCACCCCAGCGCCGGGCTCTGGCCGAAGGGGACGTGGTCAGCTGCTGCCTGGACCTGGGGGTCCCCAGCGCCTCCTTCCGCCTCAACGGGGCCCCGGTCCAGGGGGTCCTCGAGGGCTTCAACCTGGACACCCTGTTCAGCCCCGTGGCCAGCTTCTCGGCGGGGGTCCGGTGAGAGGGGGGACACCCCCAAACTGGGGGGTGGGAGCCCTAAAACGGGCTGGGACCCCTAAAGGGGAGTCTGGGATTCCTGAAGTGGGGCAGGGATCCCTAAAGTGGGGCTGGGATCCATAAAGAAGGGACTGGGACCCCTAAAGGGGAGTCTGGGATTCCTGAAGTGGGGCTGGGATCCCTAAAGGGGAGTCAGGGATCCCTGAAGTGGGGCAGGGACCCCTAAAGTGGGGCTGGGATCCCTAAAGAAGGGACTGGGACCCCTAAAGGGGAATCTGGGATTCCTGAAGTGGGGCTGGGATCCCTAAAGAAGGGACTGGATCCCTAAAGTGGTTCTGTGGGGTCTGTGGGGTTTCTATGGGGTCTCTATGGGGTTTCTGTGGGGTTTCTATGGGGTCTCTATAGGGTCTCTATGGGGTTTCTATGGGGTCTCTGGGTTTCTATGGGGTCTATGGGTTTCTATGGGCCCGGCTCTCACTCTCTCCCCTCATTCCCCCCCAGGCTCCGGTTCCTGCTGGGGGGGTTCTGTGGGGTTTCTATGGGGTTTCTATGGGGTTTCTATGGGCCCATCTCTCACTCTCTCCCCCTTTTCCCCCCCCAGGCTCCAGTTCTGCTGGGGGGGTTCTGTGGGGTTTCTATGGGGTCTGTGGGGTTTCTATGGGTCCGGCTCTCACTGTGGGGTTTCTATGGGGTTTCTATGGGTTTCTATGGGCCCATCTCTCACTCTCTCCCCCTTTTCCCCCCGCCAGCCTCCGGTTCCTGCTGGGGGGGTTCTGTGGGGTTTCTATGGGTCCGGCTCTCACTGTGGCGGTTTCTATGGGGTTTCTATGGGGTTTCTATGGGGTTTCTATGGGCCCATCTCTCACTCTGTCCCCCCATTCCCCCCGCCAGGCTCCGGTTCCTGCTGGGGGGGTTCTGTGGGGTTTCTATGGGTTCTGTGGGGTTTCTATGGGTTCTGTGGGATTTCTATGGGTTCTGTGGGGTTTCTATGGGGTTTCTATGGGGTTTCTATGGGCCCGGCTCTCACTCTGTCCCCCCATTCCCCTGCCAGGCTCCGGTTCCTGCTGGGGGGCCGGCACGGCGAGTTCCGTTTCGTGCCCCCTCCGGGCTACGCTCCCTGTGCCGAGGCGCTGCTGCCCCGGGAGCGGCTGCGCCTGGAGCCTCTGACCGCCTACCGCGGCTCGGCCCCGCCCGGCGCCCGCAGCCTCCTGGGGCCCAGCCGGGCCCTGCCCACACGGCCTTCACCCCCTGCCCCGTGGACACCTGCCAGGTGCGAGGGGGCGGCGGAGAGGGGGTTTGGGGGCGTCTGGGGGCGTTTGGGGGCGTCTGGGGGCATTGTGACAGGGTTTCAGTGGGATGGAGGGGGGATTTGGGGGGATGGAGGGGGGATTTGGGGGATTTGGGGCTGTGGAGGGGGATTTGGGGGCATTTGGGGGGGATTTGGGGATGTGGAGGGGAGATTTGGGGGGATGGAGGTGAGATTTGGGGGGATTTGGGGGGATGGAGGGGGAATTTGGGGGGATGGAGGTGGGATTTGGGTCAATTTGGGAGTGTGGAGGGGGGATTTGGGGGTGTGGAGCAGGGATTTGGGAGTGTGGAGGGGGGATTTGGGGGGATGGAGATGAGATTTGGGGGGATGGAGGTGAGATTTGGGGGGATTTGGGGGGATGGAGGTGGGATTTGGGGGGATGGAGATGAGATCTGGGGGGATGGAGATGAGATTTGAGGGTATTTGGGGGTGTGGATTTGGGGGGATTTGGGGGTGTGGAGGAGGGATTTGGAGGGATTTGGGGGATTTGGGGGTGTAGAGGGGGGATTTGGGGCTGTGGAGGGGGAGTTTGGGGGTATTGGGATAGGATTTAGGGGCGATGGAAGGGTTTGGGGGGATGGAGGTGGGATTTGGGGGTGTGGAGGTGGGATTGGGACAGGGCTTATGTGGGATGGAGGTGGGATTTGGGGGGATTTGGGAGTGTGGAGCGGGGATTTGGGGGTGTGGAGGGGGGATTTGGGGGGATTGGGATAGGATTTAGGGGTGATGGAAGGGGTTTGGGGGGATGGAGGGGGGATTGGGACAGGGTTTAGGGGAGTTTAGGGGGTTTTGGGGATTTTGTGGGGCTTGAAGGGGAATTTGGAGGTGCTTGAAGAAACTGGGAAAGGATTTTGGGGGATTTTGGGGGAGTTTTGGGGTCCAACGCCCCCATTTTTGCCCCCGCCCAGACATCGTGCTGCCCCCGCACCTGGAGCGCATCCGGGAGAAGCTGGCGGAGAACATCCACGAGCTCTGGGCCCTGACCCGCATCGAGCAGGGCTGGACCTACGGGCCTGTGCGTGGGGCACCCCAAAATCCCCCTTGGGAACCCCAAAATCCCCCCAGGGAACCCCCAAATCCCCCGGAAACCCCAAACCCCACAAAACCCCACAAAAATCCCATAGAAACCCAAAACCCACCCTGAGCTCTGGGCCCTGACCCTCATCGAGCAGGGCTGGACCTATGGGCCTGTGAGTGGGGCACCCCAAAATCCCCCCTGGGCACCCCAAAATTCCCTTGGAACTCCAAAATCCCCAGGGAAACCCCAAAATCTCTCAGGGAACCCAAAAATCCCCCAGGGAACCCCAAAATCCCTTGGGAAACCCCAAAATCCCCTATTTGAGGTTCCTTGAAGGGCTCCCCTAATTGAGCTCCCTTTTTGGGGTTCCCTAAATTGGAGTTACCCCTTTCTGGGATCCCTTTTTTGGGGTTCCCCAAGGTTTGGGTCCTTTTCAAGGTGATCCCATGGGGCGCCTTTGGGATTTTCCCTTTCGGGATTTTCCCTTTCGGGTCCGTTTTTGGGGGGTCCCTGGCTGGATTTGGGGGGTCCCAGTGGCCAGGAGGTGTTTTTGGGGTGCCCTAAATTGGAGTTACCCCTTCTTGGGATCCCTTTTTGGGGTTCCCCAAGGTTTGGATCCTTTTCGAGGTGATCCCATGGGGCACCTTTGGGATTTTCCCTTTCGGGTCTGTTTTTGGGGGGTCCCTGGCTGGATTTGGGGGGTCCCAGTGGCCAGCAGGTGTTTTTGGGGTGCCCTAGGTCCGGGATGACGTGCAGCGCCTGCACCCCTGTTTGCTGAGCTTCCACAGCCTCCCCGAGCCCGAGCGTGGCTACAACCTCCAGATGTCGGGGGAGACCCTCAAGTAAGGGGGGGCACCGGGAATTTGGGGGTCCCCTCCTCTTTGGGGGGACTTGGGGGGGTTCTGGGGTCACCCATCACCTCAGACTGGGGGGGCTTTGGAGCATGTTGGGGTCCAGATCGTTTTGGGGTCCCCCCTCACCTCTGACTGGGGAGATTTGGGGGTTTTGGGGTCACCCCTCACCTCAGACTGGGGGGATTTTGGGGGGGTTTTGGGGTCACCCCTCACCTCAGACTTGGGGGAACTTGGGTGGGTTTTGGGGTCCCCCATTTTGGGCCGTGTCCCCAATACAGGCTGGGGGTTTTTGGGGTCCCCCCTCATCCTGAGCCCCCTGGAGTTGGGGGTGCTGGATTTGTGGGTAGGGGGGGCTTTGAGGAGGGGTCAGAGATTTGGGGGTGCTGATTTTTGGGGTGTCCCCAGGACGCTGCTGGCCCTGGGCTGCCACGTGGGGATGGCGGACGAGAAGGCCGAGGAGAACCTGAAGAAGATCAAACTGCCCAAAACGTGGGTTTGGGGGGGGCTGGGGGTCCCAGTTTGGGGGGGCTGGGAGGGGCTGGGGGTCCCAGTTTGGGGGGGCTGGGGGGTCCCAGTTTCGGGGGGGTCTCTGTACTGGATCCCAGTTTGAGGTCCCAGTTTGGGATCCTTCAAAGAAAGTCCCAGTTTGGGGGTGTCCCAGTTGGGGTGTCCCAGTTTGAGGGTGTCCCAGTCTGGGAGTCTCAGTTTTGGGGTCCTGGAGGAGCTTCTGGGGGGGTCCACAGAAGTTGGGGGGGTCCCTCAGGTGTGTCTGCCTCATTCCCACCGTGTCCAACAGGTAGAGATTGAGTTGGGACGTCCCAGTTGGGTTGGGATGTCCCAGTTGAGTTGGGATGTCCCAGTAGGGTTGGGATGGTCCCAGTTGGGTTGGGATGTCCCAGTAGGGTTGGGGATGTCTCAGTAGGGTTGGGGATGTCTCAGTAGGGTTGGGATGTCCCAGTTGGGTTGGGGATATCCCAGTTGGGTTGGGGTGTCCCAGTTGGGTTGGGATGTCCCAGTTGGGTTGGGGATATCCCAGTTGGGTTGGGGTGTCCCAGCTGGGTTGGGATGTCCCAGTTTGGAGACCATGGAGGAGGTTTGGGGTCCCCATGGATGAGGGCAGTTCTGGGGTGCCCCGTGGGGGTCCCAGGGTGCCCTGGGGGTGGTCCCACAGGTGTGTGCCCCCTGCCCAGGTACACTATGACCAATGGGTCAAGGTTGAGTTGGGATGTCCCAGTAGGGTTGGGGATGTCCCAGTTGGGTTGGGACGTCCCAGTTGGGTTGGGATGTCCCAGTAGGGTTGGGATGTCCCAGTAGGGTTGGGATGTCCCAGTAGGGTTGGGATGTCCCAGTTTGGAGACCGTGGAGGACGTTTGGGGTCCCCATGGATGAGGGCAGTCCTGGGGTGCCTGTGGGGGTCCCGGGGTGGCCTGGGGGTGGTCCCACAGGTGTGTCCCCCTGCCCAGGTACACCATGTCCAACGGGTACAAGCCAGCACCGCTGGACCTGTCCCACGTGCGGCTGACGCCGGCCCAGCTGACCCTGGTCGATCGCCTGGCCGAGAACGGCCACAACGTCTGGGCTCGGGACAGGGTCCAGCAGGGCTGGACCTACAGCACCACCCAGGTGGGGACCTCCTGGGGACCTCCTGGGGACCTTCTGGGGACAGCACCGAGGGACCCCCACCCACCCCTGACATCCCCAAACCCTCCCGTGGACGCTCCAAAATCCGCCCTGTGTCCCCGTGGTGTCGCCGCCCTGTGTCCCCATGGGGACACCTCTGGGGCTGTCCCCATGTCCTCATGGCCCTGAGCTGGTGTCCCCATGTCCCCATGGCCGTGTCCTCATGTCCCCACACCTGTGGGGGTGTCCCCATGCCTCTGGGGGTGTCCCCATTCCCCTGAGCTCGCTGTCCCCATGGCCCCAGGCCTGGTGTCCCCACGTCCCCACACCTCTGGGGGTGTCCCCATGCCCCTGAGCCTGGTGTCCCCATGTCCCCACTCCCCTGAGCTTGGTGTCCCCATGTCCTCATAGCTCCAAGCCTGGTGTCGCCATGTCCCCACACCTCTGGGGGTGTCTCTACTCCCCTGAGCTTGGTGTCCCTGTGTCCCCGTGTCCCCACACCCCAAGCCCAGTGTCCCTGTGTCCCCATGGCTGTGTCCCCATGTCCCCACACCCCAAGCCCGCTGTCCCCATGTCCCCATGGCTGTGTCCCCGTGTCCCCAGGACATCAAGAACAAGCGGAACCCTCGGCTGGTCCCCTACAACCTGCTGGACGAGGGGACAAAGGCCACCAACCGCGAGAGCCTGTGCCAGGCCGTGCGGACCCTGCTGGGCTACGGCTACAACATCGAGCCCCCCGACCAGGAGACGCGTGAGTGGGGGGCTCGGGGACATCTGGGGACATCTGGGGACATTTGGCAGCTGGTGGGACCGTTTGGGTGCCGTTTTTGGGGTCTCTGGGTGCTGGTTTTGGGGCTCTCTGGGTGCTGGTTTTGGGGTTCTGTATCCCATTTCTGGGGCTCTCTGGGTGCCGTTTCTGGGGCTTTCTGGGTGCCATTGCTGGGGCTCTCTGGGTGCCGTTTCTGGGGCTCTCTGGGTGCTGTTTTTGGGGCTCTCTGGGTGCTGTTTTGGGGCTCTCTGTATCCCATTTCTGGGGCTCTCTGGGTGCTGTTTTGGGGCTCTCTGGGTGCTGTTTTTGGGCTCTCTGTATCCCATTTCTGGGGCTCTCTGGGTGCTGTTTTTGGGGCTCTCTGGGTGCTGTTTTTGGGCTCTCTGGGTGCTGTTTTTGGGGTGCTGACCCCCGTGTCCCCCCAGCCTCGCAGGATGCGGTTCCCCGGGGTCCCCGCGCCCCCCGGCCGCGGCTGTTCTGCGCAGAGCGGGGCTCTCTGGGTGCTGTTTTGGGGCTCTCTGGGTGCTGTTTTTGGGCTCTCTGGGTGCCGTTTCTGGGGCTCTCTGGGTGCTGTTTTTGGGCTCTCTGGGTGCTGTTTCTGGGCTCTCTGGGTGCCGTTTTCGGGGTGCTGACCCCCGTGTCCCCCCAGCCTCGCAGGATGCGGTTCCCCGGGGTCCCCGCGCCCCCCGGCCGCGGCTGTTCCGCGCAGAGCGGGGCTCTCTGGGTGCCATTGCTGGGGTTCCGTATCCTGTTTCTGGGGCTCTCTGGGTGCTGTTTCTGGGCTCTCTGGGTGCTGTTTTTGGGCTCTCTGGGTGCTGGTTCTGGGCTCTCTGGGTGCTGTTTTGGGCTCTCTGGGTGCTGTTTTTGGGCTCTCTGGGTGCTGTTTTTGGGCTCTCTGGGTGCTGTTTCCGGGGTGCTGACCCCCGTGTCCCCCCAGCCTCGCAGGATGCGGTTCCCCGGGGTCCCCGCGCCCCCCGGCCGCGGCTGTTCCGCGCAGAGCGGGGCTCTATGGGTGCCATTGCTGGGGCTCTCTGGGTGCTGTTTTTGAGGCTCTCTGGGTGCTGTTTGGGTGCCATTTTTGGGGTGCTGACCCCCGTGTCCCCCCAGCCTCGCAGGATGTGGTTCCCCGGGGTCCCCGTGCCCCCCGGCCGCGGCTGTTCCGCGCAGAGCGGGGCTCGGCCGTGCGCAGCGGCCGCTGGTATTTCGAGTTCCAGGCGGTGACGGCCGGGGAGATGCGCGTGGGCTGGGCCCGGCCCGGGCTGAGACCCGACACCGAGCTGGGCGCCGATGACATGGCCTTCGTCTTCAACGGGCACCGGGTGAGCGTGGGGACACGCCCAGGGGACACGCGGGGACACGGGGGACACACGGGGACAGGCAGGGACACACGGGGGCATGCAGAGCCTGCTGGGGACATGTGGGGACACGTGGGGACACACGGGGGCATGCAGAGCCTGCTGGGGACACGTGGGGACACACAGAGCCTGTTTGGGACACACAGAGACACTCAGGGACACTCAGGGACACACAGAACCTACTTGGGACACACAGGGACAGGCAGGGACATGGGCGACATGCAGAACGTGCTGGGGACACGTGGGGACATGTGGGGACAGGTGGGGACAAACAGAACCTACTTGGGACACACAGGGACAGGTGGAGGACACTGGGGACATGTAGGGACACATGGGGACATTCAGGGACACACAGGGACACACAGAGCCTGTTTGGCACATGTGGGGACATTCAGGGATGCACAGGGACACTCAAGGACACACAGAGACACACAGAACCTGTTTGGGACACATGGGGACACACAGGGACAGGTGGGGACACGTGGGGACACTCAGGGACACACAGAACCTTCTTGGGACACTCAGGGACACACAGGGACACACAGGGACACATGGGGACACGCAGAACCAGCATGGGACGCTTGGGGACACTCGGGGACCCCCAGAGTCCCCCTGGGTCCCACTGTCACCTTCTGTGACCCCCTTGGTGTCCCCTGTGACCCCTGGTGTCCCCTGGTGTCCTCTGTGACCCCCTGGTGTCCCCGGTGTCCCCAGGGCCAGCGGTGGCATGTGGGCGGGGAGTCCTTTGGGCGCCCCTGGCAGGCTGGGGACGTCGTGGGTCCCTGTGACCCCTGGTGTCCCCTATGACCCCTGGTGTCCCCTGGTGTCCCCTGTGTCCCCTGGTGTCCCCTGTGACCCCTGGTGTCCCCGGTGTCCCCAGGGCCAGCGGTGGCATGTGGGCGGGGAGTCCTTTGGGCGCCCCTGGCAGGCTGGGGACGTCGTGGGTCCCTGTGACCCCTGGTGTCCCCTGTGACCCCTGGTGTCCCCTGTGACCCCTTGGTGTCCCCTGGTGTCCCCTGTGACCCCCGGTGTCCCCTGCTGTCCCCAGGGCCAGCGGTGGCACGTGGGCGGGGAGTCCTTTGGGCGCCCCTGGCAGGCTGGGGACGTCGTGGGCTGCCTCATCGACCTGGGCGAGTGCCACATGAGCTTCACCCTCAATGGGGAGGTGCTGATGGGGGACGCTGGCTCTGAGGTGGCCTTCAGGGACTTCGAGGTGGCCGACGGTGAGGGGGGGTCTGGACTGGGCTTGGTGACACCTCCCCGGTGTCACCTGGGGCTGGGGGAGGAGGGGGACGGATCTGGGGGTGGTTCTGTGGTTCGGGGGGGTTCAGGGATGGGTCTGGGGGCAACAGGGATGGGTCTGGGGGTGCCAGGGATGGGTCTGGGGGATCCAGGAATGGGTCTGGGGGTACCAGGGATGGGTCTGGGGACACCAGGGGTGGTTCTGGGGGGGTTCAGGGATGGGTCTGGGGGCACCAGGGATGGGTCTGGGGGATCCAGGAATGGGTGTGGGGGTACCAGGAATGGGTCTGGGGTCAACAGAAATGGGTCTGGGGGATCCAGGAATGGGTCTCGGGGTACCAGGAATGGGTCTGGGGGCACCAGGAATGGGTCTGGAGCACCAGGAATGGGTCTGGGGGTTCAGGGATGGGTCTGGGGGTTCAGGGATGGGTCTGGAGTACCAGGAATGGGTCTGGGGCACCATGGGTGGGTTTGGGGGCACCAGGGATGGGTCTGGGGGTTTCAGAAATGGGTCTGGGGGTTCAGGAATGGGTCTGGGGGTACCAGGAATGGGTCTGGGGGATCCAAGGATGGATCTGGGTGCTCCAGGAATGGGTTTGGGGACTCTAGGGTGGATCTGGGGGCTTTGGGGTGGGTCTGGGGGCTCTGGAATGGGTCTGGGGGCTCTGGGGTGGGTCTGGGGGCTCTGGGGGTCTCAGTGCTGCCCCCCCCGTGCCCCCCAGGCTTTGTCCCCGTGTGCAGCCTGGGGCTGGGCCAGGAGGGCCACCTGAACCTGGGCCAGGACGTGGGCACCCTGCGCTACTTCGGCATCTGCGGCCTCCAGGAGGGCTACGAGCCCTTCGCCATCAACATGAAACGGCCAATCGCCCTCTGGTTCAGCCACAGCCTGCCCCAGTTCATCCCAGTGCCCCCCGAGCACCCCCAGCTCGAGGTGAGGGGGCTTTGGGGGGGTTTGGGGGGGTTTGGGGTCCCCATCGCCCTCTGGTTCAGCCACAGCCTGCCCCAGTTCATCCCAGTGCCCCCCGAGCACCCCCAGCTCGAGGTGAGGGGGCTTTGGGGGGCTTTGGGGGGGTTTGGGGTCCCCATCGCCCTCTGGTTCAGCCACAGCCTGCCCCAGTTCATCCCAGTGCCCCCCGAGCACCCCCAGCTCGAGGTGAGGGGGATTTGGGGGGCTTTGGGGGGGTTTGGGGTCCCCATCGCCCTCTGGTTCAGCCACAGCCTGCCCCAGTTCATCCCAGTGCCCCCCGAGCACCCCCAGCTCGAGGTGAGGGGGGTTTGGGGTGTCAAAGAGTCCCTAAAATTCTCCAAGGGTCCCCAAAACGGGGTGACACCCCCATCTCTGGGGGTTCCCTGTCCCTGAGTGTCCCCAAAATGAGGTGAAGCGTCCCCAAAACTGAGTCCCACCCATCCCTGGGGGTTCCCTGTCCCTCAATGTCCCCAGAACAGGGTGAAGTGTCCGCAAAATGAGGTGAAGTTCCCCCAAAGCAGGGTGGAGTGTCCCCAAAACGGGGTGACACCCATCCCTAGGGGATTCCCTATCTCTGACTATCCCCAAAATGAGGTGAAGTGTCCCCAAAATGAGGGGAAGTGTCCCCAAAACAGGGTGAAATGCCCCCAAAATGAGGTGAAGTGTCCCCAAAACGAGGTGAAGCATCCCCAAAACGAGGTGAAGCATCCCCAAAATGAGATGAAGTGTCCCCAAAATGAGGTGAAGTGTCCCAAAATGAGGTGAAACATCCCCCACCACCGTGTCCCACCATCCCCGGGGTCCCCCCCTCCCTGTCCCCTCCCTGTCCCCCCAGTGCCACCCCCGGTCCCCTCCCTGTCCCCTTCCCTGTCCCCCTCCCTGTCCCCCCCAGTGCCCCCGGTGCCACCCCCGGTCCCCTCCCTGTCCCCCTCCCTGTCCCCCCGCTGCCACCCCCGCTGTCCCCCCGGTGCCACCCCCGCTGCCACCCCCGCTGTCCCCCCCGGTGCCACCCCCGCTGTCCCCCCATCGCAGGTGACCCGCCTGGACGGCACCGTGGATTCCCCGCCGTGCCTGCGGCTGTCGCACCGCAGCTCCGGGACGCCCGCGGCTCCGCCGGAGCTGCTGTTCCTGCGGCTCAGCCTCCCGGTGCAGTTCCACGCCACGTTCCGCTGCACGCCCGGCGCCACGCCCCTGCCCCAGGCGCCCCCTCCGGAGCCCCCCGAGGATGCGGCCGCCGAGCCCCTGTCCGAGTTCGAGCGGCTGCGGCGCTCGGCCGGGCCCCGCAGCGCCGAGGGCGACGAGGGGACCGAGAAGGGACCGGCGGGGGCGGCCCCCGGTGCTGCCGGCGGCGCCGCCTCCCGGGAGCCGCCGCGGGGAGAGAACGAGAAGGACGCGACCACCGAGAAGAGCAAGACCAGGAGGGGGTGCGTGGGGCGGGGGGCAGAGAAAGGGGGGTCCCCAATATTGGCTGGGGGGCAGCAAAAGGGGGCACCCCAATATTGGCTGGGGGGCAGCGAAAAGGGGTGGGGAGCAGTGAAAGGGGGGGGTACCCCAATATTGGCTGGGGGGGGCAGCAAAAGGGGGGTCCCCAATATTGGCTGGGGGGCGGCGAAAGGGGGGTCCCCAATATTGGCTGGGGGGCGGCGAAAAGGGGTGGGGAGCAGTGAAAGGGGGGGGTACCCCAATATTGGCTGGGGGGGGGCAGCAAAAGGGGGGTCCCCAATATTGGCTGGGGGGCAGCAAAAGGGGGGTCCCCAATATTGGCTGGGGGACAGCAAAAGGGGGTGGCAACCATGGCTGGGGGGTCCCCAATAACACTGGGGGGCAGCGAAAGGGGGTACCCCAATATTGGCTGGGGAGGCAGCAAAAGGGGGGTCCCCAATATTAGCTGGGGGGGGGCAGCAAAAGGGGGTACCCCAATATTGGCTGGGGGGCAGCGAAAATGGGGTCCCCAATATTCCTGGGGGAGCAGCAAAAGGGGGTGACACCCATCCCTGGGGGCTCCCCAGTAACCTGGAGGGTCCCCAAAAGGGGGTGACACCCATCCCTGGGGGTGTCCCTGGGCGTCCCCAGTCTGGCCCTCAAGGGGTGTTGCTGGGGGGATTCCCTGGGTGTTGGGGGGTCCCTGGGGGTCCCCAGAGCGGGGTGACCCCCCCGGTGCCCCCCAGGTTCCTGTTCAAGGGCCGGAAGACGCCGTTTGCGCCCCCCCCCGCGCCCCCTCCCGTGCCCAGGCTGGAGGAGGACGTGGTGCCCGACGAGCGCGACGACCCCGAGGTCATCATGAACACCACCACGGTATGGACCCCCAGAAACCCCAAAAACCCCCAAAATCCCAAAATCCCCAAGCCCTGAGGTCATCATGAACACCACCACGGTATGGACCCCCAGAAACCCCAAAACCCCCCAAAATCCCAAAATCCCCAACCCCTGAGGTCATCATGAACACCACCACGGTATGGACCCCCAAAAACCCCAAAATCCCCCCAAAATCCCCAAGCCCTGAGGTCATCATGAACACCACCACGGTATGGACCCCCAAAAACTCCAAAATCCCCCCAAAACCCCAAAATCCCCAAGCCCTGAGGTCATCATGAACACCACCACGGTATGGACCCCCAAAAACTCCAAAATCCCCCCAAATCCCCCCAAATCCCCAACCCCTGCAGTCATCATGAACACCACCACGGTATGGATCCCAAAAACCCCCAAAATCCCCCCAAAACCCCAAAATCCCCAACCCCCGAGGTCATCATGAACACCACCACGGTATGGACCCCCAAAATCCCCCAAAATCCCCCAAAACCCCAAGCCCTGAGGTCATCATGAACACCACCACGGTATGGACCCCCAAAAACTCCAAAATCCCCCCAAAACCCCAAAATCCCCAAGCCCCGAGGTCATCATGAACACCACCACAGTATGGGACCCTTGAGATCCCCCCAAAACACCCTGTCCCCATGTCCCCTGTCCCCGTGTCCCTGTCCCCATGTCCCTGTCCCCATATCCCTGTCCCTGTGGCTGTCCCTGTGGCTGTCCCTGTGTCCCTGTCCCCGTGGCTGTCCCTGTCACTGTCCCCATGTCCCTGACGCTGTCCCTTGTCCCCAGTACTATTACTCGGTGCGGCTGTTTGCGGGGCAGTGCCTGGCTGGGCTGGGTCACCTGTCCCTGTGTTCCCTGTCCCTGTGGCTGTCCCTGACACTGTCCCATGTCCCTGTCCCTGTCCCCATGTCCCTGACGCTGTCCCTTGTCCCCAGTACTATTACTCGGTGCGGCTGTTTGTGGGGCAGTGCCTGGGTGGGCTGGGTCACCTGTCCCTGTCCCCGTGTCCCCGTGTCCCCGTGTCCCTGTGGCTGTCCCTGTGTCCCCTGACACTGTCCCTTGTCCCCAGTACTATTACTCGGTGCGGCTGTTTGCGGGGCAGGAGCCGGGCAGTGCCTGGGTGGGCTGGGTCACCCCCCACTTCCACCAGCACGACCCCGACTTTGAGCTGAGCCGCGTGCGCAGCGTCACCGTCACCATGGGCGACGACCGCGGCAACGTGCACGACAGGTACCCCACGGGCACCCCAAAAGGGACCCCAAAGAGACCCCAAAGGGACCCCAAAGAGACCCCAAAGAGACCCCAAATGGGATCCCAAAGAGACTCCAAAAGGGACACCTAGACGGGATCCCTAAATGGGACCCCAAACTGGATCCCAAATAGGACCCAAACAGGACCCCAAAGGGACCCCAAAGAGACCCCAAAGAGACCCCAAATGGGATCCCAAAGAGACTCCAAAAGGGACCCCAAAAGGGACCCCTAGACGGGATTCCTAAACTGGATCCCAAATAGGACCCTAACAGGACCCCAAAGGGACCCCAAAAGGGGATTCCCAAACAGGACCCCAGGTGGGACCCCAAAAGAGACCCCAAATGGGAACACAAAGGGATCCCAGAGAGACCCCAGAGGGACCCCAAATGGGATCCCAAAGGGACCCCAAAGAGACCCCAAAAGGGACCCCTAGATGGGATCCCTAAATGGGACCCCAAACTGGATCCCAACCAAATAGGACCCTAACAGGACCCCAAACAGGATCCCAAATGGGACCCCAAAATGGGACCCCTAACAGGTCAACTGCCCCATGGTCTGGGATATTTTTGGGGGGGTCTCACCCCTTTTTCCCCCCCAGCATCAAGCGCAGCAACTGCTACATGGTGTGGGGGTATTTTGGGGGGTTTTGGGGTATTTTGGTGGGGTTTTGGGGGTCTGACCCCCTTTTTCCCCCCAGCATCAAGCGCAGCAACTGCTACATGGTGTGGGGGGGGGAGTTTGCGACCCCCACCCAGCAGGCCAGGGTGTCCCACACTGACCTGGTCATCGGCTGCCTGGTGGACCTGGCCACGGGGCTCATGACCTTCACAGCCAACGGCAAAGAGATCAACACCTTCTTCCAGGTGAGCTGGAACCCCTGCCCTGACCCCCCCCAGGTGAGTTTTGGGGGTCCCAGCCCACCCCGGGGGTCTCACAGCAGCGCTGTCCCCGCAGGTGGAGCCCAACACCAAACTGTTCCCGGCGGTGTTCGTGCAGCCCACCACCCAAAACGTGCTCCAGTTTGAGCTGGGCAAGCTCAAGGTGAGGACTGGGACCCCCACCAGGTGGGTGGTGGGGGAATGAGACCCCCCCAAAACCTCCTGAGACCACCCCTGCACTCCAAAACCCCCACACCCCAAGGTCATCATGAACACCACCATGGGATGAGACCCCCCCAAAACCTCCTACCCACACCCTAAACTCCCATTCCTGCACCCCAAAACCCCCCAAACCCCCAGATCATCATGAACACCACCATGGTACAGGACCCCTGAGAGCCCCCAAAATCCCCCCAAACCCCGAGGTCATTGTTTTGGGGGGGTTATTGAAGGTGGAGAGGGACTGGGGGACAACTGGGAGCACTGGTGAGGTGATTCAGGAGCTGCCAGGTGGAACAAGGAGAGCTCTGGGGCAGATCTTTGGGGTCTGCAGGGCGACCCAAGAGGAACTCAATGCCGGGGGTCTCTGGGGGTCCCCCTGACACCCCCGTGTGTCCCCCCCCCTCAGAACATCATGCCCATCTCGGCGGCCATGTTCAGCAGCGAGAGGCAGAACCCGGCGCCGCAGTGCCCGCCCAGGCTGGTGATCCAGCACCTGACGCCGGTCACCTGGAGCCGCATGCCCACCGAGTACCTGGCCGTGGAGAGCGCCCGGCTGGGCGAGCGCCAGGGCTGGGCCGTGGAGTGCTCCGAGCCCCTGCAGATGATGGCCCTGCACATCCCCGAGGAGGACAGGTGCGTGGGGACACCCCCAGGGACACCAAATGGGACCCCTACATGGGATCCCAGACAAATCCCAAATGGCGCCCCTAATTGGACCCCAAACAGGGCAACTGTCCCATGGTCTGGGGGGATTTTGGGGGGGGTTTGGGGGTCTCATCTCCTTTTTCCCCCCAAGATCAAGCGCAGCAACTGCCCCATGGTGTGGGGGTTAAATAGGGGAGGGGTCCATGGTCTGGGGGGGTTTTTGCACATCCCCGAGGAGGACAGGTGGGGACACCCCCAGGCACATCCCCAGTCTCGTGGGGTTCTGTCCCACAGGGTCTCATCCCAGAGATGCCATCCCCAGGGTGCTCACCCCAAAAGTCCCATCCCTAGGAGACCTTGGGGTCCCACCCCAAAAGTCCCAGCCCCAGGAGACCTTGGGGGTCCCCATCCCAGGGGTCTTAACCCCAGGAGAGCTTGAGGTGTTATCCCAGGGGGACATGGGGCCCTGTCCCCTTGAGGTCTCACCTCCAGAGGTCCCATCCCCAGGAGACTTTGGGGTCTCACCCAAAAGTCCCATCCCCAGGAGAGCTTGGGGTTTTATCCCCAGGAGACCTTGTGCTCCCATCCCAGGGGTCCCACCCCATGTCCCCCTCCCCTGACCCCCATTCCCTGTCCCCCCAGGGCTCCCACCCCATATCCCCCCATTCCCCACCCCCCAGGGCTCCCACCCCATATCCCCCCATTCCCTGTCCCCCCAGGGTTCCCACCCCATATCCCCCCATTCCCTGTCCCCCCAGAGCTCCCACCCCATATCCCCCCCATTCTCCACCCCCCAGGGCTCCCACCCCATATCCCCCCATTCCCTGTCCCCCCAGCCCGACTCCCCTTTCCCCCTCAGGTGCATCGACATCCTGGAGCTGTGGGAGCGCGAGGAGCTGCTGCAGTTCCAGTGCCACACCCTGCGCCTCTACTGCGCCGTGTGCGCGCTGGGCAACAACCGCGTGGCGCACGCCCTGTGCAGCCACGTGGACCAGGCCCAGCTGCTCTTCGCCATCGAGAGCCCCGAGCTGCCGGGACCCCTGCGGGCCGGCTACTACGACCTGCTGCTGGCCATGCACCTGGACGCGGCGCAGCGCGCCCGCTCCTCCATGAGCGCCGAGTTCATCGTGCCCATCACCGAGGCCACGCGCGCCATCGCGCTCTTCCCTGGCGGCGGACGCTGCCCGGGACCCCCGGGCGTGGGGCCCAGCGCCTGCCTGAGACCCCAGCCCCATTTTTCAGAGCCTTGCTTCATCCGGGCGGGGGGCGGCGGGGGGCGGGCGCCGCTCAGCCCGGCCATCCCGCTGGACGAGCTGGGAGCCAAGGCCATGCGCATGCTGGCCGAGGCGGTGGCCGGAGGGGGTCCCCACGCCCGGGACCCCGTGGGGGGCAGCGTGGAGTTCCAGCTGGTGCCGGTGCTCAAGCTGGTGTCGGCGCTGCTGGCGGTGGGAGCGCTGGGGGACGGCGACGTGCGGCGCGTGCTGCGCATGATCGAGCCCCGCGTCTTCGGAGAGGGACGGCGGGAGGAAGGCGAGGAGGAGGAGGAGGAGGAGGAGGAGGAGGTGAAGGCCATCGAAGCTGGCGAGGAGGAGAAGGAGGAGGATGAGGAGGCGAGGAGGAAAAAGGCCGTGGAGGCTGGAGAGCTGGAGGAGGAGGAGGAGGAGGAGGAGGAGGAGGAAGAGGAGGAGGAAGTGAGGAGGAGGAAGGCCATCGAGGCTGGAGAGCTGCAGGCGGAGGAGGAGGATGAGGAGGAGGCCAGGAGGACGAAGGCCATTGAGGCCGGGGAGGTGCAGGAGGAGGAGGAGAAGGAGGAAGAGGAAGAGCTGGAGGAGGGGCTGCTGCAGATGAAGCTGCCAGAGTCGGTCAAGCTTCAGGTGAGGGAGGGCACGGGCGTGGCGGTTTGTGTCCCCTCTCCGTGTCCACCTCATGTCTCCTCCCTGGGATCATGTCCCTGATGTCCCCGATGTCCCTGACATCCCCAATGTCCCTGACATCCCCTTGTCCCTGATGTCCCCAATGTCCCTGACATCCCCGATGTCCCTGACATCCCCCTGACCCTGACATCCCAATGTCCCTGACATCCCCATGTCCCCAATGTCCCCGATGTCCCTGACATCCCCCTGTCCCTGACATCCCAATGTCCCTGACATCCCCATGTCCCTGACGTCCCCCTGTCCCTGACATCCCCGATGTCCCTGACATCCCCCTGTCCCTGACATCCCCGATGTCCCTACCATCCCCCTGTCCCTGACATCCCCCTGTCCCTGACATCCCCTGACCCTGACATCCCCAATGTCCCTGACATCCCCCTGTCCCTGACATCCCCAGTGTCCCTGACATCCCCCTGTCCCTGACGTCCCCGCTGTCCCCGTGTCCCCGCAGATGTGCCACCTGCTGCAGCACCTGTGCGAGCGGGAGCTGCAGCACCGCGTCGAGGCCATCGTGGCGTTCTCGGAGCGCCACGTGCAGCGGCTGCAGCGGGACCAGCGGCGGCGCTACGGGCGCCTGATGCGCGCTCTGACCATGTCGGCAGCCGAGACCGCCCGGCGCACGCGCGAGTTCCGCTCGCCCCCGCAGGAGCAGGTGGGGACAGAGCGGGGACAGGGTGGGGACAGAGTGAGGGCAGAGTGGGGACAGAATGAGGACAGAGTGGGGACAGAGTGAGGGCAGAGCGGGGACAGAATGAGGACAGAGTAGGGACAGAGCGGGGACAGAGTGATGGCAGAGCGGGGACAGAGCAGGGACAGAGCGGGGACAGAGCGGGGACAGGGTGGGGACAGAGTGGGGACAGAGTGAGGGCAGAGCGGGGACAGAATGAGGACAGAGTAGGGACAGAGCGGGGACAGAGTGAGGGCAGAGCGGGGACAGCACGGGGACAGAGTGGGGACACTTCAGGGACACCTTAGGGACACCCCTGAGGATGTGGCTTTGGGTGAGAGAACGGGGATGTGCCTGGGGACACCTTGGGGACACTGCTGGGGACACGGCCTTGGCTGGGATGTTCCTGGGGACACCTCGGGGACACTGCTGGGGACACGGCCTTGGCTGGGATGTGCCTGGGGACACGTGAGGGAACTGTGGGAATGGGGGAATCTGGGGGCAGGGTGTGGGGACAAGGGACACGTGGGGCACACAGGGAGGGATGGTCCCATGACCTGGTGTCCCCCCCATGTCCCCGTGTCCCCAGATCAACATGCTGATGCAGTACAAGGGAGGGGCTGAGGATGAGGAGTGTCCCGTGCCTGGGGACATCAGGGACGAGCTGCTGGACTTCCACAATGACCTGCTGGCCCACTGTGGTGAGGGGGGACAGGGACACCCCTGGGCTTGGGGACACCCCCAGTGGAACTGGGATCTCGCCATTGGAACTGGGACCCCCACTGTGGGACCCCAGAGACCCCCAGGAGCACAGGGACTCCATCCAGGGCCCCTGAGGCCCCCCCTTGGGGACACGGGGACACCTCTATGACCCCCCCTTGTCCCGCAGGCATCGAGCTGACGGAGGAGGAAGAGGAGGAGGAGGAGGAGACGTCGCTGCGGCAGCGGCTGCTGGGGCTGGTGCAGAAGGTGGTGGGGGTCCGGGGCCCCCCCAAGGAGGAGGAGACCCCCCCCGAGGAGCCCCCGGTGCCCAGTGAGGAGGGGACAGGGGGGTGGGGACAGGGACACTCAGCCGTGTCCGGGACATGGCTGAGGTGGCATCAGGGGGACACACGAGGTGTCCCCAAGGAGTTGGCCAAGGTGGCATCAGGGGGACACACGAGGTGTCCCCAAGGAGTTGGCCAAGGTGTCCCCAAGGTGCCAACCAAGATGTCCCCAAGGTGGCAGCACTGCAGGAGCTGATCTGGCAGACCATGGGCACAGGAGTCACTGTGTCCCCACTGTCCCTGATACCCCCAATGTCCCCATTGTCCCCAATGCCAGGCACGCTGCAGGAGCTGATCTCGCAGACCATGGTGCACTGGGCGCAGGAGTCACTGTGTCCCCAATGTCCCCATTGTCCCCATTGTCCCCACTGTCCCCAGGCACGCTGCAGGAGCTGATCTCGCAGACCATGGTGCACTGGGCGCAGGAGTCACTGTGTCCCCAATGTCCCCGCTGTCCCTGATACCCCCGTTATCCCCAATGTCCCCAATGTCCCCAATGTCCCCAATGTCCCCACTGTCCCCAGGCACGCTGCAGGAGCTGATCTCGCAGACCATGGTGCACTGGGCGCAGGAGTCACTGTGTCCCCAATGTCCCCAATGTCCCCATTGTCCCTGCTGTCCCCAGGCACGCTGCAGGAGCTGATCTCGCAGACCATGGTGCACTGGGCACAGGAGTCACTGTGTCCCCAATGTCCCCAATGTCCCCATTGTCCCCATCCCCAGGCACGCTGCAGGAGCTGATCTCGCAGACCATGGTGCACTGGGCGCAGGAGTCACTGTGTCCCCAATGTCCCCAATGTCCCCATTGTCCCCAATGTCCCCACTGTCCCCACTGTCCCCAATGTCCCCATTGTCCCCATCCCCAGGCACGCTGCAGGAGCTGATCTCGCAGACCATGGTGCACTGGGCGCAGGAGTCACTGTGTCCCCAATGTCCCCAATGTCCCCATTGTCCCCAATGTCCCCACTGTCCCCACTGTCCCCAATGTCCCCATTGTCCCCATCCCCAGGCACGCTGCAGGAGCTGATCTCGCAGACCATGGTGCACTGGGCGCAGGAGTCACTGTGTCCCCAATGTCCCCAATGTCCCCATTGTCCCCAATGTCCCCACTGTCCCCACTGTCCCCAATGTCCCCATTGTCCCCATCCCCAGGCACGCTGCAGGAGCTGATCTCGCAGACCATGGTGCACTGGGCGCAGGAGTCGTTCATCCAGAGCCCGGCGCTGGTGCGCGCCATGTTCAGCCTGCTGCACCGCCAGTACGACGCGCTGGGCGAGCTGGGCCGCGCCCTGCCCAAGGCCTACGCCATCAGCGCCACCTCCGTGCCCGACACCACAGCCCTGCTCGAGTGCCTGGGCCAGATCCGCTCGCTGCTCATCGTGCAGATGGGCCCCGAGGAGGAGAACCTCATGATCCAGAGCATCGGGTGCGTGGCAGCCCCGGGGGTCACCCTCTGTCCTCCCTGTGTCCTCCCTATGTCCTCCTTGTGTCCTGTTTGGGTCACCCTGGGTCACCCTGCGTCCTCCCTGTGTCCTCCCTGTGTCCTCCTTGTGTCCTCCTTGTGTCCCCCTGTGTCCTTCTTGTATCCCCCTGTGTCCTCTCTGGGTCACCCTGGGTCACCCTGTGTCCTCCTTGTGTCCTTCTTGTGTCCCCTGTGTTCTCTCTGGGTCACCCTGGGTCCTCTCTGGGTCCCCTGTGTCCCCATCCAGACACCCCCTGTGTCCCCATCCAGCACCCTGAGAACCCCCCAAACTCCCAGATCTGCCCCTGAGCACCCCATATCCCACCCTGAACACCCCATAACCCCCTCCCAGCCCCCCAAATCTGTGACCCCCCCAAATCTGTGACGCCCCCGTGCCCCCCCAGGAACATCATGAACAACAAGGTGTTCTACCAGCACCCCAACCTGATGCGGGCGCTGGGCATGCACGAGACCGTGATGCAGGTGATGGTCAGCGTGCTGGGCGGTGGCGAGTCCAAGGTGAGCCCCCACCCCTCTGGTGCCCCCCTCGGGACCCTCCCGGGGCTGCCCTGACCCCCCGGTGCCCCCCAGGAGATCCGGTTCCCCAAGATGGTGACCAACTGCTGCCGCTTCCTCTGCTACTTCTGCCGCATCAGCCGCCAGAACCAGCGCTCCATGTTCGACCACCTGGGCTACCTGCTGGAGAACAGCGGCATTGGTCTAGGTGAGACCCCTGGGACAATCCCAGTGTCCCCAGTGCCACCCCTGCATCCCCAGTGCCACCCCTGTCCCCTCCCTGCCATCCCCTGGTCCCTCTGTGTCACCCCCACCTGGGCTACCTGCTGGAGAACAGCGGCATTGGTCTAGGTGAGACCCCTGGGACATCCCAGTGTCCCCAGTGCCACCCCCGTCCCCTCTCTGCCCTGGGCTACCTGCTGGAGAACAGCGGCATTGGTCTAGGTGAGACCCCTGGGACCCCCCCCGTGTCCTCAGTGCCACCCCTGTCCCCTCCCTGCCATCCCCTGTCCCCTCTGTGTTCACCCCACCTGGGCTCTCACCCCCCCCCCCATCACCCCTCCTTGTCACCTCTGTCCCCTCCAGTCACCCTAGGGTCCTTTAGGACACCTTGAGGGGGGGTCTCTGTCCCCGGTGTCCCCTGACCTCTGTGTCCCTGTTGTCCCCAAGGACACCTTGAGGTGGGGTCTCTGTCCCCTGGTGTCCCCTGACCTCTGTGTCCCTGTTGTCCCCAAGGCATGCAGGGCTCCACCCCCCTGGACGTGGCAGCCGCCTCCGTCATCGACAACAACGAGCTGGCGCTGGCCCTCAAGGAGCAGGACCTGGAGAAGGTGGGGACAGCCCCGTGTCCCCCCATGTCCCCCTGTGTCCCTCCACGTCCCCTGGTGTCCCCTGATGTCCCCTGGTGTCCCCTGGGGCAGGTGGTGACGTACCTGGCGAGCTGTGGGCTGCAGAGCTGCCCCATGCTGCTGTACCCCAAAACCCTCTGTGTCCCCGTGTCACCCCCCTGTCCCCTGATGTCCCCTGGTGTCCCCTGGGGCAGGTGGTGACGTACCTGGCGAGCTGTGGGCTGCAGAGCTGCCCCATGCTGCTGGCCAAGGGCTACCCCGACATCGGCTGGAACCCCTGTGGGGGTGAGAAGTACCTGGACTTCCTGCGCTTCGCCGTCTTCGTCAACGGTGAGACACCCCAGGTGTCCCTCGGGTGTCCCTCGGGTGTCCCTCGGGTGTCCCCAAGTCCCCTTGAGGGGGTCCCTGTGTCCTCCCCATACCCCTCATGGCAGCACCACGTGGACTTTCTGTGCTTTGCCATCTTTGTCACTGGTGAGAGACTCTCAGGTGTCCCTCAGGTGTCGCTGTGTCCCCTCATGGAACCTCCCAGGTGTCCCCCTGTCCCCTCCTGTGGGTTTGTGTTTTGGGGGGCCCCTTTTAGGGGTCCTTGTGAGTTTTGGGGGTCCTGTTCCTGCAGGGCAGAGCATGGAGAAAAACCCAGTTTGAGGTTCCCAGTTGGATTCTCCAGGACTTCCTGTGCTAGGGGTTTTAGGGTTCTCTGTTTTAGGGGTTTTGGGGTTCCCTGTTTTGGGGATTTTAGGGTTCCCTGTTTTGGGGGCTTTGGGATTCCCTGGTTTAGGGGTTTAGGGGTTCCCTGTTTTAAGGGATTTTTGGGTTTGTGTTTTGGGAATTCTGGGGTGTCCCTGTGACCTTTGGGGTCCCGTTCCCCAGGGGAGAGCGTGGAGGAGAACGCCAATGTGGTGGTGCGGCTGCTGATCCGGGACTCTGTGTGCTGGGGTTTTTGGGGTTCCCTGTTTTAGGGGTTTTTCTTTTGGAAGTTCTGGGGTGTCCCTGTGACCTTTGGGGTCCCGTTCCCCAGGGGAGAGCGTGGAGGAGAACGCCAACGTGGTGGTGCGGCTGCTGATCCGGCGCCCCGAGTGCTTCGGGCCGGCGCTGCGGGGCGAGGGGGGCTCGGGGCTGCTGGCGGCCATCCAGGACGCCCTGAGCATCGCCCAGGACCCCGCACGGGACGGGCCCAGCGGCCGCAGGGAGAGGAGGCCGTGAGCACCGGGAGTGGGATTGGGGTTGGGATTGGGGCTGGGATTGGGATTGGGATTGGGATTGGGTAGGATTGGGATGGGGACCCTGCCCGGGGTGGGCCCAGCGGCCGCAGGGAGAGGAGGCCGTGAGCACCGGGAGTGGGATTGGGGTTGGGTGGGATTGGGAATGGGATTGGGATGGGTATTGGGATGGGGACCCCGCACGGGACGGGCCCAGCGGCCGCAGGGAGAGGAGGCCGTGAGCACCGGGAGTGGGATTGGGATGGGATTGGGGCTGGGATTGGGATGGGGACCCTGCCCGGGACGGGCCCAGTGGCCGCAGGGAGAGGAGGCCGTGAGCACCGGGAGTGGGATTGGGGTTGGGGCTGGGATTGGGATTGGGATTGGGATTTGGATTGGGATTGGGATTGGGATAGGGAATGGGAATGGAAATAGGAATGAAACTGGAAATGGGAGTGAGACTGGAAATGGGATTGGATGGGGTTGAGAATGGGACTGGGATTGGGATTGGGAATGGGGTTGGGGTGAGGGTGAGGATGAGGATGAGACGTCCATGATGAGACATGCAAGTGAGGACGAAGACAGAACAGAGTGGGCATCAAGCCGTGAGCAGGAGGAGGATGAAGATGGGCTGGAATGGGGTGGGGTGAAGATGACAATGCTGGGATGGCCTGGGAGGACCCCAGGGTGACCCCCTGACCCCTCAGACCCCACGTTGCCCCCCAGGTTTGGACCCGAGGAGCCCCCCGAGGAGAACCGGGTGCACCTGGGCCACGCCATCATGTCCTTCTACGCCGCCCTCATCGACCTGCTGGGCCGCTGTGCCCCCGAGATGCACGTACGGACCTGGGGGTTTGGGGGGGCTCAGGGGGGTCCTGGGGGGGTCAAGACTCGGGGTGTGACCCCCCCCGTGTGACCCCCACAGCTGATCCAGGCGGGGAAGGGGGAGGCCCTGCGGATCCGGGCCATCCTGCGCTCGCTCGTCCCGCTCGAGGACCTGGTGGGGATCATCAGCCTCCCCCTGCAGATCCCGGCGCTGGGAAAAGGTGGGGAGGGGTCCCCAAACCTGGGGAGGGGTCACTGGGATGGGGGACACCCCAAAATCTGGGAACCTGGATCAGGGTCACCCCAAAATGTGGGGAGCTGGTGGGGATCATCAACCTCCCCCTGCAGATTCCAGCACTGGGAAAAGGTGGGGAGGGGTCCCCAAACCTGGGGAAAGGGACACCCCAAAATGTGGGGACTGGCATGGGGGTCATCAGCCTTGGCGGCTGTTTGGAGAGTTTTGGGGTGCCCTGAGTTTTGGGGTCCCGCAGATGAGAACGTGGTAGAGCCCCCCATGACCACCAGCCAGGCTGGGGGCTCTGGGGATGCCAGGATTTGGGGAATTCCTGGCTGTTTTAGGGTTTGGGGAGTTTTGGGGTGCCCTGAGTTTTGGGGTCCCGCAGATGGGAACGTGGTGGAGCCCCGAATGGCCGCCAGCTTCGTCCCCGAGCACAAGGCGCCCATGGTGCTGTTCCTGGACCGCGTTTATGGGGTGCAGAACCAGGAGTTCCTGCTCCACGTGCTGGAAGTGGGGTTCCTGCCCGACATGCGCGCGGCCGCCTCGCTGGACACGGTGAGGGGCACCCCAAAACCCCCTGGGGCTCCCCAAAACTCCCTACAGGGCTCGTTGGGCCTGCAGCAGGGGCCTCGGGTCTGCCCTGTTCCCTCCTGTGGGTCTGGGATCCCCCACATGTTCCCTATGGGATGGGTGTGGGGTCACCCCAAATGTTCCCTATGGAATGGGTGTGGGGTCACCCCAAATCTCCCCTGTTTGACCCCCCAAATCTTCCCTATGGGATGGGTGTGGGGTCACCCCAAATCTTCCCTATGGGATGGGTGTGGGGTCACCCCAAATCTCCCCTGTTTGATCCCCCAAATCTTCCCTATGGGTTCCCTGTCTGACCTCCCCAAATCTCTCCCATGGGATGGATTTGGAGTCACTCCAATCTTCCCTCTTTGATCCCCCAAATCTCCCCTATGGGATGGATTTGGGGTCACCCCAATCTTCCCTGTCTGACCTCCCCAAATCTCCCCTATGGGATGGATTTGGGGTCACCCCAACCTTCCCTCTTTGACCCCCCAAATCTCCCCTATGGGATGGATTTGGTGTCACCCCAACCTTCCCTCTTTGACCCCCCAAATCTCCTCCATGGAACACATCCCCAAACTCCCGCCATGGGACACCTGTGCCCCCTGTCCCCACGTCCCCTCAGGGTGTGTCCCCTCCCCCTGTGACCCCCCATGTCCCCCCCAGGCGACGTTCAGCACGACGGAGATGGCGCTGGCGCTGAACCGGTACCTGTGCCTGGCGGTGATGCCGCTCATCACCAAGTGCGCGCCGCTCTTCGCGGGCACCGAGCACCGCGCCATCATGGTGGACTCCATGCTGCACACCATCTACCGCCTGTCGCGCGGCCGCGCCCTCACCAAGGCCCAGCGCGACGCCATCGAGGAGTGCCTCATGGCCCTCTGCAGGTGGGACCCCAAACTGGGCCCCAAAACGGCACTGTGCCCCCCATGGGTTGGCATCTGGACCCAAAATCAACCCGACTCTTGTGGGGAACCCGACTGCCATGGTCAACCCAACCCAACCCAACCGCCATGGTCAACCCAACCCCCCTGGTCAACCCAACTCTCGTGGGGAACCCAACTGCTATGGTCAACCCAACCGCCATGGTCAACCCAACTCTCGTGGGGAACCCAACTTCCCTGGTCCACCCAACTCTTGTGGGGAACCCAACTCCCCTGGTCAACCCAACTCTCGTGGGGAACCCGACTGCCATGGTCAACCCAACCCAACCACCATGGTCAACCCAATCGTCATGGTCAAGCCAACTCTCATGGCCAACCCAACCACCATGGTCAACCCAACCGCCATGGTCAACTCAACTCTTACAGCTAACCCAACTGCCATGACCAACTCAACCACCGTGGTCCACCCATGGTCAGCTCAACTGCCATGGTCCACCCAATCCCCATGGTCAACCCAACCCAACCGCCATGGCCAACTCAACCTTCAAGGCCAACCCAACTGCCATGGTCAACTCAACTGCCATGGTCAACCCAACCCTCAAGGCCAATCCAACCACCATGGCCAACTCAATCCCACAGCCAACCAATGCCCGTGTCCCTGCCCAAGGCCCAGCATGACCCCACCGAGTGTCTCACGGCGCTCTCAGGTGAACCCCCAGACCCCCCTGACCCCCCGTTCCCCCCCAGGTACATCCGCCCCTCGATGCTGCAGCACCTCCTGCGCCGCCTCGTCTTCGACGTGCCCATCCTCAACGAGTTCGCCAAGATGCCCCTCAAGGTGAGCCCCGGGGGTGTCCCCGTGCTTGTCCCCATGCCCTGACCCCCCTCCACAGAGT
>NC_135300.1:833561-902334 GCF_051311805.1 Agelaius phoeniceus | reverse complement strand
GGGACCCCCTGGGACACCCCTGGGACACCCCCAAGCCCAGGGCGAGACCCCAGCCCCAAACTGGGGGGTCCTGGGTGTGATTTGGGGGTTCCAAGGAGGGCATTTGGGGGTTCCAAGGGGTTGATTTGGGGGTTCCAAGTAGTGGATTTGGGGGTTCCAAGGGGTCGATTTGGGGGTTCCAAGGGGTGGATTTGGGGGGGTTCCAAGAAGGGGATTTGGGGGTTCCAAGGGGTGGATTTGGGGGTTCCAAGAAGGGGATTTGGGGGTTCCAAGGGGTTGATTTGGGGGTTCCAAGGGGTGGATTTGGGGGTTCCAAGGGGTGGATTTGGGGGTTCCAAGGAGGGGATTTGGGGGTTCCAAGAAGGGGATTTGGGGGTTCCAAGGAGGGGATTTGGGGGTTCCAAGGAGGGGATTTGGGGGTTCCAAGGAGTGGATTTGGGGTGCAGGGGGGGTTCCAAGGGGTTGATTTAGGGGTTCCAAGGAGGGGATTTGGGGGTTCCAAGAAGGGGATTTGGGGCTTCCAAGGGGTGGATTTGGGGGGGTTCCAAGGGGTTGATTTGGGGGTTCCAAGGGGTGGATTCGGGGGCTCCAGGGAGGGGATTCAGGGTCTCCAATGCTGATTTGGGGTGCAGGAGGGGGCTCCCACCCGCTGCTGGTGCCCTACGACACGCTGACGGCCAAGGAGAAGGCGCGGGACCGTGAGAAGGCCCAGGAGCTGCTCAAGTTCCTGCAGCTGCACGGATACGCCGTGACCCGGTCAGGGGACACCCCAAAAACCCCCCGGGGCACCCCAAAATACCCTCCGGGAACAGCTGGAATCCCAGTGGGAGTGTGGGGGGAGAGAGGGACTGGGGAGGGAATTGGGAGTACTGGGAGGGTCTAAAAACCCCAGAATCACCAGGGAGAGAAACCCCAAATTCAGGGGGGTCAGGGAGTGGGGGAGTGCCAGGGGTCCGGGAGGGATCCGGGTATTGGTGGGGCTCCAAAATCCCCCAAAATTCCCCTAAAATCCCTTCAAAATCCCCCCAGAGAAACCCCAAATTCAGGGGGATCAGGGAGTGGGGGAGTGACAGGGGTCCGGGAGGGATCCAGGTATTGAGGGGACTCCAAAATTCCCCAAAAATTCCCCTAAAATCCCTTCAAAATCCCTGAAGAGAAACCCCAAATTCAGGGGGGTCAGGCAGTGGGGGGTGCCAGGGGTCCAGGAGGGATCCGGGTATTGGGGGGACTCCAAAATCCCTGGGCAGACCCCAAATTCAGGGGGATCAGGAGTGGGGGGTGCCAGAGGTCTGGGAGGGATCCAGGTATTGGTGGGACTCCAAAATCCCCCTAAAATCCACCCAAAGTCCTCCCAAAATTCCCCCAAAGTCCCCCTAAAATCCCCCCAAAACCTGGGGATGAGCCCAAGATTTGCAGCGCTCGGGGCTGGTGGGAGTTCAGGGCGGGGTCTGGGGGATTTGAGGAGACTTTAGGGGGGCTTTGGGGGGGGAGGAATTTGGGGCGGGGGTTCTGAGTTTTGGGGTCCCCCCCGTGCCGTGGCAGGGGGCTCAAGGACATGGAGCTGGACACGTCGTCCATCGAGAAACGCTTCGCCTTCGGCTTCCTGCAGCAGCTGCTGCGCTGGATGGACATCGCCCAGGAGTTCATTGCACACCTGGGTGAGACCCCAAAATCCTGGGGGGCACCCCCAGACTCCCCCCAAACTCCCCGAATTTTCCCTGACCCCCTGGGAATCCTCCAAATCCCCTGGGAGTCCCCCAAATCCCCTGGGAGTCCCCCAAATCCCCTGGGTGTTCCCCCAGCCCTTGGATGGACATTGCCCAGGAGCCCATGGCACACCTGGGTGAGACCCCAAATCCTGGGGAGCACCCCAAAATCCTGGGGGGGCACCTTCAGACCCCCCAAATCCCTGTGAGTCCCCCAAATCCCCTGGGAGCTCCCCCAGCCCTTGGATGGACATTGCCCAGGAGCCCATGGCACACCTGGGCGAGACCCCAGAATCCTGGGGAGCACCCCAAAATCCCGGGGGGCACCCCAAAATCCTGAGGGGCACCTTCAGACCCCCCAAATCTTCTGTGAGTCCCCCAAATCCTCTGGGAGTCCCCCAAATCCTCTGTGAGTTCCCCCATCCCTTGGCTGGACACTGCCCAGGAGCTCATTTTTGGTGAGACCCCAAATACTGGGGGACCCCAAAAATCCTGAAGGGCACCCCCGAAATCCTGGGGGGCACCTTCAGAACCCCCCCAAACCCCTGGGAGTCCCCCAAATCCTCTGTGAGTCCCCCAAATCTTCTGTGAGTCCCCCAAATCCCCTGGGAGCTCCCCCAAATCCTCTGTGAGTCCCCCAAATCTTCTGTGAGTCCCCCAAATCCTCTAGGAGCTCCCCCAGATCCCCTGGGAGCTCCCCCATCCCTTAGCAGGACATTACCCTGGAGCTCATTTTTGGTGAGACCCCCAATCCTGGGGGACACCCCAAAATCCTGGGGTCACCCCAATCCCATGGGACCCCCCCTGACCCCCATTGTTCCCCCAGAGGCCGTGGTCAGCAGCGGGAGGGTGGAGAAATCCCCCCACGAGCAGGAGATCAAGTTCTTCGCCAAGGTCGGGGGCACCCCAAAAATGGGGAGGGGACACCCCAGAAATGGGGAGGGGACACCCCAAAAATCAGAGATGGGACACCCTGAAAACGGGGAGGGGAAACCCCAAAATCAGGGAGGGGACACCTCAAAAATGGGGAGGGGAGACCCCAAAAATGGGGAGGGGACACCCCAAAAATGGGGAGGGGACACCTCAAAAATGGGGAGAGGACACCCCAGAACCTCTCAAAATGGGGGACGCCAGGGGGGCAGGGTGGTTTTGGGGTCTCTAAGGAGTATTTGGGGTCTCCGTGGGGTATTTGGGGTCTTTATGGGTTCTTTGGGGTCTCTGTGGGGTATTTGGGGTCTCTATGGGTTATTTGGGGTCTCTGTGGATTATTTGAGGTCTCTATGGGTTATTTGGGGTCTCTGTGGGTTCTTTGAGGTCTCTATGGGTTATTTGGGGTCTCTGTGGGGTATTTGAGGTCCCTATGGGTTATTTGGGGTCTCTATGGGTTATTTGGTGTCTCTATGGGGATTTGAGGTCTCTGTGGGTTCTTTGGTGTCTCTGTGGGGTACCCAGGGCCCCCTGTGCAGTTTTTGGGGTTCCCTGTGGGCTCTGGGGTCCCGCTGACGCCCCCGGTGCCCCCCAGATCCTGCTGCCCCTCATCAACCAGTACTTCCACAACCACTGCCTGTATTTCCTGTCCACCCCGGCCCAGGTGCTGGGCAGCGGCGGCCACGCCTCCAACAAGGAGAAGGAGATGATCACCAGGTGGGACCCGAAATCCCTGCAAAATGCCCCAAAAATCCCCCCAAAAACCTACCCCAAAATCCCGCCCCAAAATCCCGCCCCAAAATCCCCACAAAATCCCCCAAAAATCCCCCCAAAACCCTACCCCGAAATCCCGCTCCAAAATCCCCCAAAAATCCCCCCAAAACCCTACCCCGAAATCCCGCCCCAAAATCCCACCCCAAAATCCCCACAAAATCCCCCAAAAATCCCCCCAAAACCCTACCCCAAAATCCTGCCCCAAAATCCCCGAGCCCCAAATTCACCCCGAAATCCCACCCCAAACCCCCTTCCAAGCCCCAAATCCCACCCCAAAAACCCCACCCAGCCCCAAATCCCCCCTGAGCCCCAAAATCCCAGCCCCAAAACCTCCCCGAGCCCCAAAATCCCACCCCAAAATCCCCCCTGAGCCCCAAATCCCACCCCTGGTATCCCCAAAACTCCCAAATTCCCAGTTTGGGGGTCCCTGGGGTTTGGGGACCCCCCTGACCCCTTTGTGTCCCCTCCAGGGGGGATTTGGTGTTTTGGGGACCCCCTGACCCCTTTGTGTCCCCTCCTGAGGGGATTTGGTGTTTTGGGGACCCCCCTGACCCCCATATTTGTGTCCTCCCCAGCCTGTTCTGCAAACTGGCCGCGCT
Source organism: Agelaius phoeniceus (assembly GCF_051311805.1). Lineage (NCBI taxonomy): Eukaryota > Metazoa > Chordata > Aves > Passeriformes > Icteridae > Agelaius > Agelaius phoeniceus. Next base: position 898,328 of record NC_135300.1, on the reverse strand, counting down.
CGTCCGGCACCGCGTGTCCCTGTTCGGTAACTGGGGACACTGGGGGGACACTGGGGACACTGGGGGGACACTGGGGACACTGGGAGGGATTGGGGACACTGTGGGGACACTGGGGTCACTGTGGGGACACTGGGGACACTGGGAGGGACACTGGGGACACTGGAGGGACACTGGGGACACTGGGATGGACTGGGGACACTGGGGGGACACTGGAGGGACACTGGGGACACTGGGGGGACACTGGGGACACTGGGAGGGACTGGGGACACTGGGGGGGACACTGGGGACACTGGGAGGGACACTGGGGTCACTGTGGGGGACACTGGGGACACTGTGGGGGACTGGGGGGACACTGGGGTCACTGGGATGGATTGGGGACACTGGGATGACACTGGGGACACTGGGATGGACTGGGGACACTGGGGGGACACTGGGGTCACTGAGGGGACACTGGGGACACTGGGGTGGACACTGGGATGACACTGGAGGGACACTGGGGGGCACTGGGGGGGACTGGGGTCACTGGGATGGATTGGGGACACTGGGTGACACTGGAGGGACACTGGGCGGGCACTGAGGGGACACTGGGACATCCAGGGACACACTGGGGCCAGCGGTGGCACTGTCCCCCCAGCTGATGTCCCTGTCCCCCCCAGGGACGGACGCCCCGGCCGTGGTGAACTGCCTGCTCATCCTGGCACGGTCCCTGGACGCCAGGTGGGGACAGCGGGGACACTGCGGCCGTGTGTCCATCCGTGCTGTGTCTGTCACTGTGTCCTCCGTGTCCCCAATGTCCCCAATGTCCCCAGGGCGGTGATGAAGTCAGGCCCCGAGATCGTCAAGGCCGGGCTGTGCCCCTGATACCCCCAATGTCCCCAGTGTCCCCAATGTCCCTAATGTCCTGGATGTCCCTAATGTCCTGGATGTCCCCAATGCCCCTGCTGTCCCCAATGTCCCCGATGTCCCCAATGTCCTGGATGTCCCTAATGTCCTGGATGTCCCCAATGTCCCCAATGTCCCCAGGACAGCGATGAAGTCAGGCCCTGAGATCATCAAGGCTGGGCTGTGTCCCTGTGCCCCTGATACCCCCAATGTCCCTGCTGTCCCCAATGTCCCCAATGTCCCCAATGTCCCCAGGACGGTGATGAAGTCGGGCCTGAGATCATCAAGGCCGGGCTGTGTCCCTGTGTCTATGCCCATGTCCCCTGTACCCCCAATGTCCCCGATGTCCCCAATGTCCCCAATGTCCCCAGGACGGTGATGAAGTCAGGCCCTGAGATCATCAAGGCCGGGCTGTGTCCCTGTGCCCCTGATACCCCCAATAACCCCAATGTCCCTGCTGTCCCCAATGTCCCCAATGTCCCTGCTGTCCCCAATGTCCCCAGGACGGTGATGAAGTCAGGCCCTGAGATCGTCAAGGCCGGGCTGTGTCCCTGTGTCTATGCCCATGTCCTCTGTACCCCCAATGTCCCTGCTGTCCCCAATGTCCCCGATGTCCTGGATGTCCCCAATGTCCCTGCTGTCCCCGCTGTCCCCAATGTCCCTGCTGTCCCCAATGTCCCCAGGACGGTGATGAAGTCTGGCCCCGAGATCGTCAAGGCCGGGCTGCGCTCGTTCTTCGAGTCGGCGGCCGAGGACATGGAGAAGTTGGGGGAGCAGCTGCGGCTGGGCCGGGGGACCCCGACCCGCGCCCCCACCAAGGGCGTGGCCCAGAATGTCACCTACACCTCGGTGGCCCTGCTGCCCGTCCTCACCGCCCTCTTCGAGCACCTGGCACAGCACCAGTTCGGGGATGACGTCATCTGTGAGTGACGGGGGGGACAGGGGACAGGGGGACAGGGGGACAGCAGGGATAGGGGGACAGTGGGATGGAGGTGGGGACAGCAGGGACAGGGGGACAGCAGGGACAGGGGGACAGTGGGATGGAGGTGGGGACAGGGGACAGCAGCAGGGGGACAGCAGGGACAGGGGGACAGGGGGACAATGGGATGTAGGAGGGAACAGCAGGGACAGGGGGACAATGGGATGGACGTGGGGACAGCAGGGACAGGGGGACAGCAGGGACAGGGGGACAATGGGATGTTAGAGGGGCTGCAGGGACAGGGGGACAACAGGGGGACGGACACATTGAGGTTGACAACGGGGGGGACGGGGACACCTTGGAGTCTGGGGACATGGTGGGAACAGGAGCTTGGGGACACAGGGACGTGTTGGGGACAGGGTGTGGATGGGGAGGACACGGTGGGGACAGGTTGGGGACACGGTGGGGACAGGTTGGGGACATGTTGGGGTGTGGGTGGGGAGGACACAGCGGGGATGTGGTGGGGACAGGAGGACATGAAAGGGAGGTGGGGACAGAGGACGCGTTTGGGAGGGTCAGGGGCGTGGGGACACAGTGTGGGGGGGACATGGGGACAGCTGGGGACACGGTGGGGACATGGGGACAGCTGGGGACACCATGGGGACATGGGGACAGCTGGTGACACCGCTGTCCCCGCAGTGGACGACGTGCAGGTGTCCTGTTACCGCATCCTGTGCAGCATCTACAGCCTGGGCACCGCCCGCGGGCCCCTCGTGGACAGGTGGGGACCCCAAAAACCCCAGCAGGGACCCCAAAACCTCAGTGGGGATCCCAAAACCCCCGGATGTCCCCAGTGTCCCCTGCTGTCCCCACAGGCAGAGGCCGGCCCTGGGCGAGTGTCTGGCCATGGCCATGGGGATCCATGGGGTGCCATGGGGTGTCACAGGGTGACCCCTGGATGTCCCCTGATGTCCCCTGGTGTCCCCACAGGCAGAGGCCGGCCCTGGGCGAGTGCCTGGCCCGCCTGGCCGCCGCCATGCCCGTGGCCTTCCTGGAGCCGCAGCTGAACCACCTGAACCCCAGCTCCGTGTACAGCACCAAGAGCGCCCGCGAGCGCGCCCGTGGGTGTCACCTCCCTGTCACCTGTGTGTCACCTCCGTGTCACCCGTGTGTCACCTCTGTCCCCCCAGTGTCACCCCCGTGTCCTCCCACAGCTGCCTGCATCTCCCCACATCCCTCTGTGAGCGTACCTATGGGTGTCCCCATGTCACCTCTGGGTGTCCCCAACCCCTGTTCTCATGTCCCCAACCCCTCTCCCCATGTCCCCAACCCTGTCCCCATGTCCCCAGTGCTGGGTCTCCCCTCCTGGGTCGAGGAGTGGTGTCCCCAACCCCTGTCCCTGTGTCCCCCTTCCCCCTGCTCCCCTTGGTGTGTCCCCAACGCCTGTCCCTGTGTCCCCTGCTCCCCTTAATGTGTCCCCAGCCCCTCTCCCATGTCCCCAACCCTGTCCCCATGTCCCCAGTGCTGGGTCTCCCATCCTGGGTCGCGGAGCTGTGTCCTGTCCCCTCAGGGTGTGCCCTGCTCCCCTCAGCATGTCCCCAACCCCTTGTGTCCCCAGTGCTGGGTCTCCCCTCGCGGGTGGAGGAGCTGTGTCCTGTCCCCTCAGGGTGTGCCCTGCTCCCCTCAGGGTGTCCCCAACCCTGTCCCCAACCCCTTGTGTCCCCAGTGCTGGGTCTCCCCTCCTGAGTCGCAGAGCTGTGTCCTGGTGTCCTGTCCCCTCGGGGTGTCCCCTGCTCCCCTCAGCATGTCCCCAACCCTGTCCCCAACCCCTTGTGTCCCCAGTGCTGGGTCTCCCCTCGCGGGTGGAGGAGCTGTGCCCGGACCTGCCGGACCTGGAGCGCCTCATGGGCGACATCGGCGGCCTGGCGGACTCGGGCGCGCGCTACACGGAGATGCCGCACGTCATCGAGGTGACGCTGCCCATGCTGTGCCACTACCTGCCCCGCTGGTGGGAGCGCGGCCCCGACGCCGCCCCCCAGGGCCCCTGGGCCACCGAGGTCACCGCCCACCACCTCAACGCGCTGCTGGGCCACATCCTGCACATCGTGGTCAACAACCTGGGCATCGACGAGGCCTCCTGGATGAAGAGGCTGGCGGGTGAGGGCGCCCAGCATGGGGCTGGTGGCCCCTGGTGGCTCCTGCAGGTCATTCTGGTGGCCCTGGTGGCTCCTGCGGGTCATTCTGGTGGCCCTGGGTGCCTCATGCGGGTCATTCTGGTGGCTCTGGGGGTGTTTTGGTGGCCCTGGGTGGCTCCTGTGGGTCATTCTGGTGGCCCTGGGTGGCTCCTGCAGGTCATTCTGGTGGCTCTGGGGGTGTTTAGGTGGCCCTGGGGCTCACGGTGGCCATGGTTGCCTACAGTGTTCACCCAGCCCATCGTGAGCGAGGCGCAGCCAGAGCTGGCCCAGGGTGGTTCCAGGGATGTTCTGGTGGCCCTGGGGGTATTTTGGTGGCCCTGGGGTGGTCCCAGGTGTGTTCTGGTGGTCCTGGGAGTGTTTTGGTGGCCCTGGGGTGGTCCCAGGTGTATTTTGGTGGTCCCAGGGTGGTTCCAGGTGTGTTTTGGTGGCCCTGGAGCTCACGGTGGCCACGGTTTTCCACAATTTTCCCCCAGCCCATCGTGAGCAAGTCGTGACCAGAGCTGGCCTGGGGGTGTTTTGCTGGTCCCAGGTGTATTTTGGTGGTCCCAGGGTGGTCCCAGGTGTATTTTGGTGGTCCCAGGTGTGTTCTGATGGCCCTGGGGCTCACGGTGGCCATGTTTGCCCCCAGTTTTCGCCCAGCCCATCGTGAGCAAGGCGCGGCCGGAGCTGCTGCGCTCGCATTTCATCCCCACGCTGGGGCGGCTGCGGAAGCGCGCGGGGAAGGTGGTGGCCGAGGAGGAGCAGCTGCGGCTCGAGGGCAAGGCCGAGGGCGAGGACGCCGAGCTGCTGATCCGGGACGAGTTCTCGGTGCTCTGCCGGGACCTCTACGCGCTCTACCCGCTGCTCATCCGCTACGTGGACAACAGCCGGTGAGCATGGGCTGGGGACACTGCCATAGGGATGGGGACACTGCCAGGGGCTGGGGACACTGCCAGGGGCTGGGGACACTGCCATGGGGCTGGGGACACTGCCATGGGGTGCTGCTCTACCCGCTGCTCATCCGCTACGTGGACAACAGCCGGTCAGCACGGGCTGGGGACAGGGTCACAGGGGCTGGGGACACTGCCAGGGGCTGGGGACACTGCCAGGGGGCTGGAGATGGGGTCACAGGGGGCTGGGGACACTGCCATAGGGATGGGGACATGGCCATGGGGCTGGGGACAGTGCCAGGGGGGCTGGGGACACTGCCAGGGTCAGCCAACTGTGGTGGCCTTGGGGACACAGCTGTAGTGACCCAACCATGGTGGCCTTGGGGACACAACTGTGGTGACCCCAATCATGGTGGCCTTGGGGACACGACTGTGGTGACCCCAACCATGGTGGCCTTGGGGACACAACTGTGGTGACCCCAGCCCTGGTGGCCTTGGGGACACAACCACAGTGGCCACAGGGACCAAACACTGGGGGAACCATTAATGGTGGCCATGGGGACCCAACAGTGGTGGCCACGGGGGTGGTGACCCTGCTGACCAACAGTGGTGACCACTGATGGTGTCCCTCCGGTGGTGACCCCTCGGTGACGTCCCTGTGACCCCTGGTGTCCCCTCAGGGCCAAGTGGCTGACGGAGCCCAACGAGGACGCGGAGGAGCTGTTCCGCATGGTGGGCGAGGTCTTCATCTACTGGTCCAAGTCTCACGTGAGTGGGGGTCCGGGGCTGGGGGGCACTGAGGGGTCCCGGGTGGCCTTCTGGGGGTCCCTGACCCCCCTGATCTCTGTGTCCCCCCACCCCAGAACTTCAAGCGTGAGGAGCAGAACTTTGTGGTGCAGAACGAGATCAACAACATGTCCTTCCTGACGGCCGACAGCAAGAGCAAGATGGCCAAGGTGGGGCTGGGGGGACCCCAAACTGCCCCCGCCAGGACCCCCGGGGGACCCCAAACTGCCCCCGCCAGGACCCCCTGCCCCCGCCAGGACCCCCTGCCCACCTGCCCCGCCCTGGGCCCCATCCCCCCCAACGCCCCCCGGAGCCCTGGAACCATCCCAAACACACCTGGGAGCCCTAATTCACCCCAAAACCCCACCTGGAACCCATAACTCACCCCAAAACCCCACCTGGAACCCATAATTCACCCAAAAAACCATTTTGGAACCCATAATTCACCCCAAATCTTTCCTTGGAGCCCTAATTCACCCAAAATCCCACCTCAAACCCCTAATTCACCCCAAAAACCATCTTGGAACCCATAATTCACCCCATAAATCCCCACCTGAAACCCTGAATTGACCCCAAACCCGAGACTCCTAATTCACCGCAAAATCCCTGTCCCCATGTCCTCAACGCTGTCCCCATGTCCCTAACGGTGTCCCACTGTCCCTAACGGTGTCCCCAACGCTGTCCCCATGTCCCCAGCGCTGTCCCCATGTCCCTAACGGTGTCCCCAATGCTGTCCCCATGTCCCCAGCGCTGTCCCCATGTCCCTAACGGTGTCCCCAATGCTGTCCCACTGTCCCTAACGGTGTCCCACTGTCCCTAACTCTCTCTCTTCTCTCCCCCTCGGCTGCGGGTGCTGCTCCCAGTCTGGAGATGGACAGGTTAGCGGGGAGGGGCTGGGGGGGGACAGGGGTCCCCCAGGGGTCCCCCAGGACCCCTCGGTGGGGTCACCACACTTGGGACCCCCCAAAACTCCTGCAGGGTCCTGTTCTGTGGGGTCACCACAGCTGAGACCCCCAAAACCCCTGTTCTGTGGGGTCACCACGCTTGGGACCCCCCAAAACTCCTGCAGGGTCCTGTTCTATGGGGTCACCACAGCTGGGACCCCCCAGGACCCGTCTGTGGGGTGACATTGGCTGGGGCCCCTATGTCCTTATGGGGTTACTCCTGTCCCTGTGGTTATGGGGTCCCTGCTGACCTCATGTCCCCATCCCTGTCCCCGTGCCAGGGTGGTGGCTCAGAGCAGGAGCTGACACCGTGGTTATGGTGTCCCTGTCCCTGTCCCTGTCCCTGTCCCCACGCTGTCCCTGTCCCCGTGCCAGGGTGGTGGCTCAGAGCAGGAGCTGACACCGTGGTTATGGTGTCCCTGTCCCCACCCTGTCCCTGTCCCCACGCTGTCCCTGTCCCTGCAGGGTGGTGGCTCGGAGCAGGAGCTGACACCGTGGTTATGGTGTCCCTGTCCCTGTCCCTGTCCCTGTCCCTGTCCCCATGCTGTCCCTGTCCCTGTGCAGGGTGGTGGCTCGGAGCAGGAGCTGACACCATGGTTGTGGTGTCCCTGTCCCCACCCTGTCCCTGTCCCCACGCTGTCCCTGTCCCTGCAGGGTGGTGGCTCGGAGCAGGAGCTGACACCGTGGTTATGATGTCCCCACACTGTCCCTGTCCCCACCCTGTCCCTGTCCCCACGCTGTCCCTGTCCCTGTGCAGGGTGGTGGCTCGGAGCAGGAGCTGACACCGTGGTTATGGTGTCCCTGTCCCTGTCCCTGTCCCCACGCTGTCCCTGTCCCTGTGCAGGGTGGTGGCTCGGAGCAGGAGCGCTCCAAGAAGCGCCGCCGCGGGGACAGGTACTCGGTGCACACCTCGCTCATCGTGGCCACGCTCAAGAAGATGCTGCCCATCGGCCTCAACATGTGCTCACCTGCTGACCAGGAGCTGATCACGCTGGCCAAGGGCCGCTACGCCCTGGTGGGTGCCCGGGGCACCTGGGGACACCTGGGACCCCCCAGAAACCCCCCTGGAACCCGCAAATGTCCCCTGGGTTTGGGGACAGAGCCCTGGCTTGGCCTCTGTGCCCTGGTGGGTGCCCAAGGACACCTGGGGACACCTGGGGACACCTGGAACCCACAAATGTCCCTTGGGTTTAGGGACAGAGCCCTGGGTTGGCCTCTGTGCCCTGGTGGGTGCCCCGGGACACCTGGGCACACCTGGGGACACCTGGGACCCACAAATGTCCCCTGGGTTTAGGGACAGAGCCCTGGGTTGGCCTCTGTGCTCTGGTGGGTGCCCCGGGACACCTGGGCACACCTGGGGACACCTGGGACCCACAGGTGTCACCTGGGTTTAGGGACAAACCCAGACAAAGCCCTGGGGTTGGAGACATGACCCACGCTGGCCAAAGGTGGCCTCTGTGCCCTGGTGGGTGACCAGGGACACCTCAAGGACAAGCCCAGGGTTTGGGGACACCCCCATGGGTTTGGGGACACCCCCAAGGGTTTGGGGACACCCCCATGGGTTTGGGGACACCCCCAAGGGTTTGGGGACCCTTGCTGAGGTGTCCCCTGTGTCCCCCCCTGCAGAAGGACACGGACGAGGAGGTTCGGGAGTTCCTGCACAACAACCTGCACCTGCAGGACAAGGTGAGCTGGCACGGCCCCGTGTCACCTGTGTCACTGTGTCACTGTGTCCCCTGTGTCACCTGTGTCACTGTGTCACCTGTGTCACTGTGTCCCCAGGAGCCCCTTGTGCCCCCCATTTCCCCAGTGATGTCCCCAGTGTCCCCAGTGTCCCCAGAGGGAGAACACGGGCTCAGCTCGCTGGCAGATGGCCCTGGTGCTGCTGTCCCCAATGCTGTCCCCAATGTCCCCAGGTGGAGAACACGGGCTCAGCTCGCTGGCAGATGGCCCTGGTGCTGCTGTCCCCAATGCTGTCCCCAATGTCCCCAGGTGGAGAACACGGGCTCAGCTCGCTGGCAGATGGCCCTGGTGCTGCTGTCCCCAATGCTGTCCCCAATGTCCCCAGGTGGAGAACACGGGCTCAGCTCGCTGGCAGATGGCCCTGGTGCTGCTGTCCCCAATGCTGTCCCCAATGTCCCCAGGTGGAGAACACGGGCTCAGCTCGCTGGCAGATGGCCCTGGTGCTGCTGTCCCCAATGCTGTCCCCAATGTCCCCAGGTGGAGAACACGGGCTCAGCTCGCTGGCAGATGGCCCTGGTGCGCCAGGCCGGGCGGGACGAGGACCCTGACAGCCCCGAGCAGGTCGTGCGCAGGGTGCAGGAGGTGTCGGCCGTGCTTTACCACCTGGAGCAGGTCAGGGGGCTTGGGGGGCATTTGGGGGTGCCCAGGGGGGTTGGGGAACCTCAGGTGACCCCGGTGCCCCCCCTGCAGACAGAGCACCCCTACAAGTCCAAGAAGGCCGTGTGGCACAAGCTCCTGTCCAAGCAGCGCCGCCGCGCCGTCGTCGCCTGCTTCCGCATGACCCCCCTGTACAACCTGCCCAGGTGGGCACTGGGGCACTGGGGGCACTGGGGGACACTGGGGGGCACTGGGAGGGCACTGGGGGCACTGGGAGGGCACTGGGGGACATGGAGGGGGCACTGGGAGGGCACTAGGGGGACACTGGCAGGCACTGGGTGACACCTGGCACCCTTTGGGTAACACCTGGGAGCCCTGGGTGGCATCTGGCACCCTCCAGGTGCCACCTGGCACTCCTTGGGTGACACCAGCACCTGCTGGGTGACACCTGGGAGCCCTGGGTGATACCTGTAACCCCCTGGGTGGCACCTGGGAGCCCCTGGGTGACACCAGCACCTGCTGGGTGACACCTGACAGTCCCTGGGTGACACCTGGGACCCCCTGGGTGGCACCTGGGACCCACCAGGTGGCACCGGGGACCCTCCAGGTGACACCTGGGGGCCCTGGGTGACACCTGGGACCCACGGGGTGATACCTGTAACCCCCTGGGTGGCACCTGGGACCCGCTCGGTGACACCTGGGTGCCAACGGGGAGCCCTGGGTGCCACCTGGCACCCTCCAGGTGGGGATGGGTGGGCCCCCAGGCTGGCACAGGTAGGCACACAGGTGCCCCCAGGCTGGCACACAGGTGGTGACAGCCGTGTCCCCAGGCACCGGGCCTGTAACATGTTCCTCGAGTCCTACCGGCTCTCGTGGCTGGCCCGGGAGCAGCCGCCCTTCGAGGACCGAATGATCGACGACCTCTCGGTGACAGGGGACACCCCAGGGCTTTGGGGACACCCCAGGGGTTTGGGGACACCCCCGGGGGGGGGTTTGGGGACACCCCAGGGGTTTGGGGACATCCCCGGGGGGGGGTTTGGGGACATTCTTGGGGTTTGGGGACATTCCCAGGGGTTTGGGGACATCCCTGGGGTTGGGGACAGGGACATCCCTGGGGTTAGGGACATTCCCAGGGGTTTGGGGACATCCCTGGGGGGTTTGGGGACATCCCTGGGGTTGGGGACATTCCCCAGGGGGGTTTGGGGACACACTGAGACCCCCGTGACCTGGGGTTTGGGGACATCCCCAAGGTGGTTGGGGACACCTCCAGGGAGTTTGGGGACATCCATTGGGGTTGGGGACATCCATTGGGGTTTGGGGACATCCATGGGGATTTGGGGACACCCTGAGACGCCCCTAATGTGGGGTTTGGGGACATCCATGGGGGTTTGGGGACATCCTCAGGGAGTTTGGGGACATCCCTGGGGTTTGGGGACATCCTGAGATCCTCCTCTGAGCCAGGGTTTGGGGACATCCCTGGGGTTTGGGGACACCCTCGGGGGGTTTGAGGACACCTGTCGGGGTCTGGGGACATCCCTGGGGTTTGGGGACACCCTCGGGGGGTTTGAGGACACTCCCATGGGTTTTAGGGACATCCCAGTGGGTCTGGGGACATTGCCAGGGAGTTTGGGGACACCCTGAGGCCCCCCTGACGCGGGGTTTGGGCTTTGTGGGGACAGAAGTCGGGGCGGGAGGAGGAGGAGGAGGAGGAAGAGGCGGAGGCGCGGCCGGACCCGCTGCACCAGCTGATCCTGCACTTCAGCCGCACCGCCCTGACCGAGCAGAGGTGACCCCAAATCCCGGGGGGACCCCAGAACCCTGAGGGGACCCCAGAACCCTGAGGGGACCCCAAATCCCTGAGGGGACCCCAAATCCTGGGGGGACCCCAAATCCTGGGGGGACCCCAAATCCCTGAGGAGACCCGAAATCCCTAAGGGGACCCCAAAACCCGGGGGGATCCCAAATCCCTGAGGGGACCCTAAATCACACTGGGGCTGGGGTCCAGAAACCCCAAATCCCCGCAGGGACCCCAAATCCCTGAGGGGAAACCAAATCCCAGGGGGACCCGAAATCCCTAAGGGGACCCCAAAACCTGGGGGGATCCCAAATCCCAAATCCTGCAGGGATCCCAAATCCCTGAGGGGACCCTAAATCACACTGGGGCTGGGATCCAGAAATCCCAAATCCCGGGGGGACCCCAAATCCCACCGTGGGCACCCCAAAACCCCACAGAGGAGACCCCAAATCCCCACCCCAAATCCCACCATGGGCACCCCAAAATCCCACAGAGGAAACCCCAAATCCCACCCTGGGCACCCCAAATCCCAGTTTGGGTGTGGGGAGCTCAAAGCCCCCCTTGGGGCCACCTGGGTCCCCTTTTGGGGTGTCTGGGGTGTCCCCCCTGTCCCCAACCTGTGTCCCCCTCCCCGCAGCCACCTGGAGCAGGATCACCTGTACATGGCCTACGCCGGGATCATGGCCAAGGTGAGCACCCCAAAAAACGGGGGCACCCCAAAATTGGGGCACCCCAAAACGGGGGCACCCAAAACTGGGGCACCACAAAAACCGGGGGGGTTCCAAAACTGGGGGCACCCCAAAACCGGGGGGGTGCACCCCAAGGGCTGAGGGGTTGGGGGTCCCCTGTGTCAATTTTGGGGGTGAAGGGGCCGGATTGGGGGTGGGGTCCCCAGGGATTTTGGGGGTAACTGGACATGGAGGGGTCCCCAAAGATTGAGGGGGAGTCCCCAAAGTTTAGGGGCTGAGGGAGTTTGGGGTCTCCAAAATTTGAGGGGTCCCAGAGGGATTTTGGGGGAGGGGGAGTTCAGGATAGGAAGGAGTTTTGGTGGCCCCCAGGAATTTTGGGGGGGGTCGCAGGGATTTTGGGGGGTTCCCAGGGGTTTTTGGGGGGGGTTCAGGGATAGGGGCGGATTTTGGGGGGTTTCCAGGTTGGTTTTGGGGGGGCATTCCTAATTTGAGGACCCCCCCCTCCCCAATTCCCCCAGAGCTGCCACATCGAGGAGGGGGAAGAGGAAGAGAAGGAGGAAGAGGAGAAGGAAGAGGAAGAAGCCGAGGATTCGTTTGAGGTGGGGAGGGGGGACCCCAAAAAACCCCTGACGCCCCCTTGTGACCACCCCCTGACCCCTCCTGACCCCTGTGACCCCCCGTGACCCCTGTGACGTCCCCAATGTCCCCGATGTCCCCAGGAGAAGGAGATGGAGAAGCAGAAGCTGCTGTGACCCCCAATGTCCCCTGTGACCCCCAAGACCCCCCAGATCCCTGTGACCCCCAAATCCCTGTGACCCCCCCTGACCCCTGTGACCCCTGTGACCCCTGTGACGTCCCCAATGTCCCCGATGTCCCCAGGAGAAGGAGATGGAGAAGCAGAAGCTGCTGTCGCAGCAGGCCCGGCTGCACACGCGGGGCGCGGCCGAGATGGTGCTGCAGATGATCAGCGCCTGCAAGGGTGAGTGACCCCGAGTGACCCCCGAGTGACCCCTGAGTGACCCCACGGTGACCCCACGGTGACCCCCGAGTAACCTTTGCTGTCCCCAGGTGAGCGGGGGGCCATGTCTCCTCCACCCTCAAGTTGGGCATCTCCATCCTCAACGGGGGCAACGCTGACGTGCAGCAGGTCGGTCACGCCACTTGTGTCCCACCTGTGTCACCCATGTCCCCACCTGTGTCCCCATCTGTCCCCAGGGTCCCCTCCTGTGTCCTACCTGTGTCACCTGTGTCCCCTGTGTCCCCTCCTGTTCCCCACCTGTGTCCCCTGTGTCCCCTCCTGTGTCCCCACCTGTGTCAGCTGTGCGTCCCCACCTGTCCCCTGTGTCCCACCTGTCCCCAGTGTCCTTACCTGTCCAACCTATCCCCAATGTCCCCTGTGTCCCCCCATGTTCACACCTGTCCCCTGTGTCCCTGTGTGTCACCCCTGTGTCCCCCCAGTGTCCCCTCCTGTGTCCCCTCCTGTCCGTCATGTGTCCCCAGTGTCCCTGTGTGTCCCTCAGTGTCCCTCAGTGTCCCCAGTGTCCCGCTGTGTCCCCTTCTGTCCCTGTGTGTCCCCAGTGTCCCAGTGTCCCTCACGTGTCCCTGGTGTCCCCAGTGTCCCCAGTGTCCCTGTGTGTCCCCAGTGTCCCTCACGTGTCCCCAGTGTCCCTGTGTGTCCCTCAGTGTCCCTCAGTGTCCCCAGTGTCCCTGTGTGTCCCCAGTGTCCCTGTCTGTCCCCAGTGTCCCTGTGTGTCCCCAGTGTCCCTCACGTGTCCCCTGGTGTCCCCTTCTGTCCTGTGTGTCCCTGTGTGTCCCTGTGTGTCCCTGTGTGTCCCCAGTGTCCCTGTGTGTCCCCGGTGTCCCTCACGTGTCCCCCGCTGTCCCCGTGTCCCCACAGAAGATGCTGGAGTACCTCAAGTCCAAGCGCGAGGTCGGCTTCTTCCAGAGCGTGCAGGCGCTGATGCAAACCTGCAGGTGCGGGCAGCTGGGGAACTGGGAGAACTGGGGGAACTGGGGTAACTGGGGGAACTGGGGCAACTGGGGGAACTGGGCAACTGGGGCAACTGGGGCAGCTGGGGAACTGGGGCAACTGGGGAATTGGGGCAACTGGGGTAACTGGGCAACTGGGGGAACTGGGCAACTGGGGAACTGGGGGAACTGGGGCAGCTGGGGAACTGGGGGAACTGGGGCAGCTGGGGCAACTGGGGAACTGGGGGAGCTGGGGCAACTGGGGGAACTGGGGCAGCTGGGGAATTGGGAGAACTGGGGCAGCTGGGGGAACTGGGGCAGCTGGGGAACTGGGCAACTGGGGAACTGGGGCAACTGGGGCAACTGGGGCAGCTGGGGAATTGGGAGAACTGGGGCAGCTGGGGGAACTGGGGGCAGCTGGGGGAACTGGGGGAGCTGGGGCAACTGGGGAACTGGGGCAGCTGGGGAATTGGGAGAACTGGGGCAGCTGGGGGAACTGGGGCAGCTGGGGGAAACTGGGGCAGCTGGGGAACTGGGGCAGCTGGGGAATTGGGGGAACTGGGGCATCTGGGGAATTGGGGCAGCTGGGGCAACTGGGGAATTGGGGCAACTGGGGTAACTGGGCAACTGGGGGAACTGGGGCAACTGGGGGACCCCCGGAGAATTGGGGTCACTCCAAGGGAGCTGGGGACCCCCATGAGGGACCTGTGGGACCCCCCCCACCGAGGGAAATTTGGGGTCGCTCTGGGGGAACTGGGGTCATTCCATGGGAATTGGGGTCACCCCCGTGGGAACTGGGAGACCCCAGTGGGAATTAGTGTCACCCCAATGGGAATTGGGGTCACTCCAGTGGGAATTGGGGTCACTCCATGGGAATTGGGGTCCTGCCCGGATATTGGGATCCCCCCGTGGGAATTGAGGTCTCCCCCGGATATTGGGGTCCCCCCCGGGCTATTGGGGTCCCCTAGAGCAGCAGCCTCCCCGGGCAGGGCTGTGCTGGTTTTGGGGTCCCCCTGACCCCCGGTTTTGGGGTGCCCCTGTTCCTGCAGTGTCCTGGACCTGAACGCCTTCGAGCGGCAGAACAAGGCCGAGGGGCTGGGCATGGTCACCGAGGAGGGCACCAGTGAGTGGGGGGCCAGGACCCCCCAAAGGGACCCCGACCCCCCCAAAGGGACCCCCAGAGGGGTGGGATTGAGGGGAGGGGGGGCTCCCCCCATTCTGCACCCCCAAAACCCCCACGCTGCTGTGCCCCCAACACCTGCTGAGATGTGGCTCCCTGACCCTGAAACACCCCAAAACCCAATGCCCCCCCACGCCTAATGACCCCAACTCCTACCCTGAAACACCCCAAAACCCAATGCCCCCCCACCCCTAATGCCCCCCAATTCCTACCCTGAAACACCCCAAAACCCAATGCCCCCCCACACCTAATGCCCCCAATTCCACCCTAAAACCACCCCAAACCCAATGCCCCCCCCCACGCCTAATGCCCCCCAACTCCTACCCTGAAACTCCCCAAAATTTAATGCAACCCCACCCCAAATTCACCCCTAAAAACCACCCCAAAATCTAATGCCCCCCCAAAATCTAATGCCCCCCATTTCCTACCCTAATTCCCCCCAAAACTCAATGCCCTCCCACCCCCAATTCCCCCCAATTTCTACCCTAAATCCCCCCAAAATCTAATGCCCCCAACCCTAATGCCCTTTAATTCTTCCCCTAAATCCCCCCAAAATCTAATGCCCTCCCACCCCTAATGCCCCCCAATTCTCCCTGAAATCCCCAAAATCTAATGCCCCCCCCACCCCCAATTCCTACCCTAAAACCCCCCAAACCCCAATGCTCCCCCCACCCCCAATTCCCCCCTTTGTCGTCTCCCCAAACCCTAAATTCCCCCTGGATCCTAAATCCCCCAACCCTAATTCCCCCCACCCCAATTCCCCCCCTTGGATCCCAAATTTCACCCTGGATCCCCTAAATCCCCTCTGGATCCCTAAACCCCCCCTGGACCCCCTAAATCCCCTCCTAATTCCCCCCACTCCAATTTCACCTCCTGGATCCCAAATTCCCTCATTCTCCTAATTCCCCCACCCCAAATCTTTCCCTGGACCCCAATTTCCCCCCTGGATCCCAAATTTCCATCCTGGATCCCCTAAACCCCCCCTGGACCCCTAAATCCCCTCCTAATTCCCCCCACCCCAATTTCCCCCCATGGATCCCAAATTCCCCTCACCCTCCTAATTCCCCCCACCCCAAATCTTTCCCTGGACCCCCAATTTCCCCCCTGGACCCCCGAATTCCCCCGGTGCCCCCCAAAACCCCAAATCCCCCCCCGCTCACTGTCTCTTCTCTCCCCCCGCTCCGCTGGCAGTCATGCTGGCAGTCATCAGCCGGGAGAACGGTAAATATGGGGTGGGATAGGGGGGCTATAGGGCCAGGGGGGCTATGGGGTGGGTTATAGGGCCAGGGGGGCTATGGGGGGCTATGGGGTGGGTTATAGGGCCCATAGGGACTGTGGGGCCCCATCAGCCGGGGAGAACGGTAAATATGGGGTGGGACAGGGGGGCTGTAAGGCTGGGGGTGGGTTATAGGGTCAGGGGGAGCTGTGGGGTGGTTATAGGGCTGGGGGCTATGGGGTGTGGGTTATAGGGCTGGGGGGGCTATTATGGGGTTTAGGGGGCTGTAAGGGCGCTGTAGGGGACTGTGGCGGATTTGGGGCTGGGGTCTATAGGGCATTATTGGGGGATTTGGGGTCTATAGGGGATTATTGGGGGATTTAGGGCTGGGGGCTATAGGGGATTATTGGGGGATTTGGGGCTGGGGGCTATAGGGGATTATTGGGGCCATAGGGGATTTGGGGCTGGGGGCTATAGGGGATTATTGGAGGATTTGGGGCTGGGGTCTCCAGGTGGTCTCAGGGCCATAGTGGGGACAGGGTTGGGGTCCCCCAGGGGTCCCTAAAGGCTCCATGGGGCTGGGGGGTGGGCAGGAGGAGGGTGGCCCTGTCACCGTGTCCCTGCTTGTCCCCTGCGTGTCCCCTCCCTGCTAACCCCCTGCCATCCCAATGTCCCCACTGTCACCCCTGCCTGTCCCCGTGCCACCCCAGCATGTCCCTGTGCCACCCTGCTTGTCCTGTGCCACCCCAGCATGTCCCCGTGCCACCCTGCTTGTCCCTGTGCCACTCTCTGGTGTCCCCGTGCCACCTCGGGGTGTCCCCGTGCCACTCTGTGGTCTGTCCCTGTCACACCAGGGTGTCCCTGTGCCACCTTGAGGTGTCCCTGTGCCACTCTCTGGTGTCCCCGTGCCACTCTATGGTGTCCCTGTCACGCCAGGGTGTCCCTGTGCCACCTTGGGGTGTCCCTGTGCCACCTTGGTGTGTCCCTGTGCAATCTCAGACTGTCCCCGTGCCACTCTCTGGTGTCCCTGTGCCATCTTGGGTGTCCCTGTCATGCCAGAGCGTCCCTGTGCCACCTCAGATTGTCCCCGTGCCACTCTCTGGTGTCCCTGTGCCACCCTATGGTCTGTCCCTGTCACGCCAGAGTGTCCCCGTGCCACTCTCTGGTGTCCCCGTGCGATCTCAGATTGTCCCCGTGCCACTCTCTGGTGTGTCCCTGTCACGCCAGATTGTCCCCGTGCCACTCTCTGGTGTCCCCGTGCGATCTCAGATTGTCCCCGTGCCACTCTCTGGTGTCCCCGTGCCACCTCAGACTGTCCCCCGTGCCACTCTCTGGGTGTCCCCCGTGCCACCGGGGTGTGTCCCCGTGCCCCCAGGTGACCTCGCTGTCCCCGTGTCCCCCCTCGTGTCCCCCCAGGGGAGAAGGTGATGTCGGACGATGAATTCACCCAGGACCTGTTCCGGCTGCTGCAGCTGCTCTGCGAGGGCCACAACAACGGTGGGGACACCTGGGGACACGAGGGGACCCGGGTGACACTGAGGTGACAGCGAGGTGACCCCAGCGTGTCCCTGTCCCCCCAGACTTCCAGAACTACCTGCGGACACAGACGGGGAACACGACCACCATCAACATCATCATCTGCACCGTGGATTACCTGCTGCGCCTGCAGGTGACACAAACACACCTGGCCCTGTGTCCCCCAGTGTCCCCAGAGCCACCGGGGACTGCCCCCAGTGTCCCCTCACTGTCCCCAGTGTCCCCAGAGCCACCGGGGACTGCCCCCAGCCCTGTGTCCCCTCACTGTCCCCAGTGTCCCCAGGAGTCCATCAGTGACTGTCCCCAGTGTCCCCTCACTGTCCCCAGTGTCCCCAGGAGTCCATCAGTGACTGTCCCCAGTGTCCCCTCACTGTCCCAATGTCCCTCACTGTCCCCTCACTGTCCCCGATGTCCCCAGGAGTCCATCAGTGATTTCTACTGGTACTACTCGGGCAAGGACGTCATCGACGAGCAGGGCAAGAGGAACTTCTCCAAGGCCATGGCCGTGGCAAGCAGGTGTTCAACAGCCTCACCGAGTACATCCAGGTGAGACCCTGGGACCCCTAAACCCACCTGGGATCCCCAAACACACCTGGAACCCCCAAACCCACCTGGGACCCCCAAACCCATCTGGAACCCCCAAATCCCCCATGGCCGTGGCCAAGCAGGTGTTCAACAGCCTCACCGAGTACATCCAGGTGAGACCCCTGGACCCCTAACCCACCTGAGACCCCAAGCCCACTTGGAACCCCCCAAACCCACCTGGAACTCCCAAATCCCCCATGGCCATGACCTGGGGGCTCTCAGGGGTCCCTCCCATTGCTCCAGGGGCTCTCAGGGGTCCCTCCCAGTGTCCCCCTGTCCCTCCCAGTGTCCCCCCTGTCCCCCCAGGGCCCCTGTACTGGGAACCAGCAGAGCCTGGCCCACAGCCGCCTCTGGGACGCCGTCGTCGGCTTCCTGCACGTCTTCGCACACATGATGAAGAAGCTGGCCCAGGTGGCACTGGGGGGGCACTGGGAGGTAACTGGGAGGGCACTGGGAGGGCACTGGGAGATGTACTGGGAAGGCACTGGGAGCACTGGGAGTTACTGGGAGGTAACTGGGAGCACTGGGAGTTACTGGGAGGTAACTGGGAGCTCTGGTGCGCAGGACTCGTCCCAGCTGGGGCTGCTGAAGGAGCTGCTGGACCTGCAGAAGGACATGGTGGTGATGCTGCTGTCCCTGCTCGAAGGTGCCTGGGGACGCTCACCTGGGGAGCCTCGTGCCACCCGGGCTGTCCCCAAGGTCCTCAGGGTGTCCCCTGAGCACCCAAGGTGTCCATTGACCATCCACAGTGTCCCCAAGTTCCCCAAGATGTCCCTTGACCACCCAAGGTGTCCCTTGACCATCCAAGATGTCCATTGACCACCCAAAGGGTCCATTGACCACCCAAGCTGTCCCTGACCACCCAGGTGTCCATTGACCACCCAGGTGTCCATTGACCGCCCAAACTGTCCCCTGACCACCCAAGCTGTCCCTTGACCACCCAAGCTGTCCATTGACCACCCAGGTGTCCCTTGACCACCCAAGGTGTCCCTTGACCACCCAGGTGTCACCCTTGACCACCCAAGGTGTCTCCTGACCACCTAAAGTGTCCCTTGACCATCCAAGCTGTCCCTTGTCCACCCAGGTGTCCATTGACCACCCAAAGGGTCCCTTGACCACCCAAGCTGTCCCCTGACCACCCAGGTGTCCCTTGACCACCCAAGGTGTCCATTGACCACCCAAGCTGTCCCTTGACCATCCAAGATGTCCCTTAGCCACCCAAGATGTCCCTGACCACCCAAGGTGTCCATTGACCACCCAAAGGGTCCTTTGACCATCCAAGGTGTCCCTTGACCACCCAAAGGGTCCATTGACCGCCCAAGCTGTCCCCTGACCACCCAAGGTGTCCCTTGACCACCCAAGCTGTCCCCTGACCACCCAGGTGTCCATTGACCACCCAAAGGGTCCATTGACCACCCAAGATGTCCCTTGACCACCCAGGTGTCCCCTTCACCACCCAAGCTGTCCTTTGACCACCCAAAGGGTCCATTGACCACCCAGGTGTCCATTGACCACCCAAGCTGTCCCTTGACCACCCAGGTGTCCCCCCCACCCTCCAGGGCGTCCCCACATCTCCGGGGCCACCCCCAGAGCTGTGACAGCTCCGTGTCCCCCCAGGGAACGTGGTGAACGGCACCATCGCCCGTCAGATGGTGGACATGCTGGTGGAGTCCTCCAGCAACGTCACCATGATCCTCAAGTTCTTCGACATGTTCCTGAAGCTGCGCGACATCGTCTCGTCCGACGCCTTCCGCCACTTCGTCACCGACCCGCGCGGCCTCATCTCCAAGAAGGACTTCCAGAAGGCCATGGACAGCCAGAAGCAGTACGAGCCCGACGAGATCCAGTTCCTGCTCTCCTGCTCCGAGGCCGACGAGAACGAGATGATCGACGTCGAGAGCTTCGCCCAGCGCTTCCAGGAGCCGGCGCGCGACATCGGCTTCAACGTGGCCGTGCTGCTGACCAACCTGTCGGAGCACGTGCCCCACGACCAGCGCCTCAAGACCTTCCTGGAGCAGGCCGAGAGCATCCTGGACTATTTCCGCCCCTTCCTGGGGCGCATCGAGATCATGGGGGCGGCGCGGCGCATCGAGCGCATCTACTTCGAGATCAGCGGCGCCAACAAGGCGCAGTGGGAGATGCCACAGGTCAAGGAGTCCAAGCGCCAGTTCATCTTCGACGTGGTCAACGAGGGCGGCGAGGCCGAGAAGATGGAGCTCTTCGTCAACTTCTGCGAGGACACCATCTTCGAGATGCAGATCGCCTCGCGCATCTCCGAGGAGGAGGCGCCGCGCGACGAGGAGGAGGAGGAGGACGAGGACAGGGAGGAAGAGGAGCCCGGCGAGGCTCCGGCGCCGGCGCTGCCGGGCCTGGGGGCGCTCCGGCGGCTCCTGGGGTCCCCCCAGACCTGGCGCCGCAGGATCAGGAGGCTGCGCAAGAAGTCGGGGCGGGAGCTGGCGTGGGAGGCGGGCGTGGGCGTGGGGCGCGTGGCCATGGGCGGCGTCCTGGGCGGCCTGGGGGTGCTGGGGGCCGTGGGGCGCCTGGCCTGGAGCTCCCTCTTCGGAGGGGGCCTGGTGGAGGGGGCGCAGCGCCTGGGGGTCATCGAGGTGCTGGGCTCCATGCCCGACCCCACCCAGGACGCCGTGGGCGGAGCCGAGGGTGGGCGCGGGCGATGAGGGGGGACCCCCGGAGCCGCCCCCCGAGGCTCCGCTGGAGGCGGCACCGGCCCAGGAGGGCGAGGAGGAGGAGGAGGGGGGAGGAGGAGGAGGAGCAGCGGCGGCGGCGGGAGATGAAGGCGGTGCCGGCGGGGCCGGGGGCGCGCAAGGACCCTCACTTCAGGCTGGCGGCTCCCGACGCCCCCGGGGGGCTCGGGGATATCGGGGAGCCCCCCGGGGCTGAGCCCCCCACGCCTGAGGGGACCCCGATCCTGCGCAGGAAGATTGGGGTAAAGGGGGCAGAGGGGATTTGGGGGGGTTCCTGTGGTGTGGGAGGGATTTTGGGGGTCTCTGGGAGGGATTTTTGGGGGTCCCTGGGAGGGATCTTGGGGGTTCCTTTGGTGCTTCGGGGGTCCCTGAGGCACTTTGGGGGTTCCTTTGGTGCTTTGGGGGTCTCTGAGGGGGATTTTGGGGGTCCCTGGGGGCGTTTTGGGGGTTCCTGTGGTCCTCTGGGGGACCCTGGGTGGGGATTTGGGGGGTTTTTAGTGGGGGATTTTGGGGGTCTCTATGGCGGTTCCTGCTGGGGGGGTTTTGGGGGTCCTGGGGGGGGGATTTTGGGGGTCCCTATGGCAATTCCAGCTTGGGGGCGTTTTGGGGGGGAAATTCCAGGGGGGGTCCCCGACCTCAGGGGGACTTGAGCAGGTGGGGGAGGGGCAGAAGGAGGAGGAGCCCCCCCCGGCCGAGACCGAGAAAGCCGAGTAAGGATGGGGGGGGGGAATTTGGGGAGGGGTCCCTGAGCCCCCCCCCACAACAGGGGGGGAATTTGGGGAGGGGTCCCTGAGCCCCCCACCCACAACAGGGGGGAATCTGGGGAATTTGGGGAGGGGTCCCTGAGCCCCCCCCACAACAGGGGGGGAATATGGGGAGGGGTCCCTGAGCCCCCCCCCACAGCCAGGGGGGAATTTGGGGAGGGGTCCCTGAGCCCCCACAGCCACAACGGGGGGGGATTTGTGGAATTTGGGAGGGGTTCCTGAGCCCCCCACCCACAACAGGGGGGGAATCTGGGGAATTTGGGGAGGGGTCCCTGAGCCCCCACCCTTCTCCCCCAGCACAGAGAACGGCGAGAAGGGCGGGGAGGGGCCCGAGGAGGGGCCGGAGCCCCGAGCCCCCCCCCCAAAAAGGCGCAAATCGGTGCCCGGGGGGCGGCGGGAGCCCCCGAGCGAGGGCGGCTTCGACTTCTGGGGCGAGCTGGAGGTGCAGAGGGTGAAATTCCTGGTAAGGGGCACCGGGGGGTCTCTGGGAGGGGTTTGGGGGTCTCTGGGGGGGTTTGGGGGCACTTTTGGGAGTCGACGGTCTCTGAGTGGGGGTTTGGGAGGTCCGGGTCTCTGGGTGGGGGTTTGGGAGGTTTGGGGGTTTGGGGGTCTCTGGGGTGTCTGGGTGGGGGTTTGGGGGTCTCTGGGTGGGGTTTGGGGGTTCAGGGGTCTCTGGGTGGGGTTTGGGGTCTCTGGGTGGGGGTTTGGGGGTCTCTGGGTGGGGTTTGCGGGTTCAGGGGTCTCTGGGTGGGTTTGGGAGGTTTGGGGGTTTGGGGCTCTCTGGGGGTCTCTGGGTGGGGTTTGGGGTTCAGGGGTCTCTGGGCGGGTTTGGGTCTCTGGGTGGGGTTTGGGGCTCTCTGGGGGGTGCCTGGAGGGGGTTTGATGGGGGCATTGATCACTGCCCCTCCCCCAGAATTACCTGTCGAGGAATTTCTACAACCTGCGCTTCCTGGCGCTGTTCCTGGCCTTCGCCATCAACTTCATCCTCCTCTTCTACAAGGTGGGGGGGACTGGGGGGGTTTGGGGGGTCCTGGGGATTTGGGGGGGGTTTGGTGTCCCTGAGTGTCCCTCACCTGTCCCTGTCCCTGTCCCTATCCCCATTGGGGTGTCCCTCACCTGTCCCTGTCCCTGTCCCCATCCCTGTCCCTGTCCCTCACCTGTTCCCGTCCCTTCCCATTGGGGTGTCCCTCACCTGTCCCTGTCCTTCACCTGTCCCTGTCCCTGTCCCTGTCCCTCACCTGTCCCTGTCCCCATCTCTGTCCCTGTCCCTCACCTGTCCCTGTCCCTCACCTGCCCCTGTCCCTGTCCCTGTCCCTGTCCCTGTCCCTGTCCTGTCCCTGTCCATGTCCCTCACCTGTTCCTATCCCTGTCCCCATTGGGGTGTCCCTCACCTGTCCCCATCCCTGTCCCTGTCCCTCACCTGTCCCTGTCCCTGTCCCTATCCCCATTCGGGTGTCCCTCACCTGTCCCTCACCTGTCCCTGTTCCCATCCCTGTCCCCATCCCTGTCCCCATCCCTCACCTGTCCCTGTCCCCACAGGTGTCCGAGCACCCCCCTGGCGCCCCGGAGGAGCCCGAGGGTTCGGGGGTGGCCCCCGAGGAGGACGGGGGTTGTCCCGGGGGGTGCGGAGCCGCCCGGGGGTGTCCCCGAGGAGCCCGAGGTTTATTATTTCCTGGAGGAGAGCACGGGGTACATGGGCCCGGCGCTGCGGGGGCTGGCACTGGCTCACACCCTGGTGGCCTTCCTGTGCATCATCGGCTACAACTGCCTCAAGGTGAGCCCCCCGTGTCCCCAAACCTCCCTGGGGGTGTCCCCAAATCCCTTTGTGTGTCCCCAAACCCCTGTATGTGTGTGTCCCCAACCCCCCTGTGTGTGTGTCCCCAAATCCCTGTGTGTCCCCAAAACCCTTTGTATGTGTCCCCAACCCTGCGGGGGCTGGCACTGGCTCACACCCTGGTGGCCTTCCTGTGCATCATCGGCTACAACTGCCTCAAGGTGACCCCTCCGTGTCCCTAAATCCCTTTGTGTGTGTCCCCAAACCCCTGTGTGTGTGTCCCCAAACCCCCGTGTGTGTGTCCCCAACCCTGCGGGGGCTGGCGCTGGCTCACACCCTGGTGGCCTTCCTGTGCATCATCGGCTACAACTGCCTCAAGGTGACCCTCTGGGGGTGTCCCCAAACCCCCTTGGTGTCCCCAAACCCCTGTGTGTGTGTCCCCAAACCCCCCTGTGTGTGTCCCAAACCCCCCTGTGTGTGTGTGTCCCCAAATCCCTGTATGTGTCCCCAACCCTGCGGGGGCTGGCACTGGCTCACACCCTGGTTGGCCTTCCTGTGCATCATCGGCTACAACTGCCTCAAGGTGACCCCCCCCGTGTCCCTAAATCCTTCTGGGTGTGTCCCCAAACCCCTTTGTGTGTCCCCAAACCCCTGTGTGTGTGTCCCCAAACCCCTGTGTGTGTCCCCAAACCCCTTTGGGTGTGTCCCCAAACACCTGTGTGTGTCCCCAAATCTGTGTCCCCAAATCCCTGGGTGTGTCCCCAAATCCCTGTGTCCCCCCAAATCCCTGGGTGTGTGTCCCCAAATCCCTACGTCCAAAATCTCTGTGTGTGTCCCTAAATCCCTGGAGTGTCCCCAAACCCCTGTGTGTGTGTGTGTCCCCAAATCCCTGTGTGTCCCCAAATTCATGTGTCCAAAATCCCAGTGTGTTTGTCCCCAAACCCTGTGTGTGTGTGTGTCCCCAAATCTGTGTCCCCAAACCCCTGTGTGTGTCCCTGATCTGTGTCCCTCCATTACCCCAGTGTCCCGGTGTGTCCCCCAATGTCCCCTGTGACCCCCCCGGTGTCCCCAATGTCCCCTGTGACCCCCCTGGTGTCCCCAATGTCCCCCCGGTGTCCCCACTGTCCCCAGATCCCCCTGGTGATCTTCAAGAGGGAGAAGGAGGTGGCGCGGCGCCTCGAGTTCTGGGGGCTCTGCTGTGACACCCCCCGTGTCCTGCTGTCCCCAGTGTCCCCAAATGTCCCCCTGGTGTCCCCAATGTCCCCCAATGTCCCCAGATCCCCCTGGTGATATTCAAGAGGGAGAAGGAGGTGGCGCGGCGCCTCGAGTTCTCGGGGCTCTACATCACCGAGCAGCCCGACGACGACGACGTCAAGGGACAGTGGGACCGCCTGGTGCTCAACGCCCAGTACGGCCCTGGAGCACTGGGGGGCACTGGGAGGGACTGGGAGGGCACTGGAGGGGACTGGGAGGGCACTGGGAGCACTGGGAGGGACTGGGAGGGACTGCAAGGGTACTGGAGGGCACTGGGGGGCTCTGAAGGGCACTACGGGGTATTCAGAGGCACTGGGAGGGACTGGAGGGCACTGGAGGGGACTGGGAGGGCACTGGAGCACTGGGAGGACTGGGAGGGTACTGGGAGGGCACTGGGGGGCTCTGAAGGGCACTACGGGGTATTCAGAGGCACTGGGAGGGACTGGAGGGCACTGGAGGGGACTGGGAGGGACTGGGAGGGCATTAGGGGGCACTGGGAGGGACTGAGGGGGACTGGGACGGAGCTGGAGGCACTGGGAGGGACTGAGGAGCAACTGGGAGGGACTGGGAGGGCACTGGAGGGGCAGTGGGGGGACTGGAGGGACTGAGGGGGCACTGAGGACAGTGGGGGGCATTGGGAGGCACTGGGAGGACACTGGGAGGGCACTGGAGGGCACTGGAAGGGACTGGGAGGGACTGAGGGGACTGGGAGGGACTGGAGGGCACTGGTAGGGCACTGGAAGGACTGGGAGGCAGTGGAGGGCACTGGAAGGGCAGTGGAGGGCACTGGGAGAGCAGTTGGAGGGCAACTGGGAGACACTGGGAGGGACTGGGAGGCACTGGGAGGGCATTAGGGGTCACTGAGGGACAGTGAGGGGCACTGGGAGACACTGGGAGGACACTGGGAACCACTGGGGGGTTGGTTCCAGGGGGTCTGGAGGGCTGGAAGGGAGGTTTGGGGGGTTTTGGGGTCCCCCCACCCCAGCTGGGGCTGTGGGCAGGGGGTGCCATCCCCACTGACCCCCCCCCCCTCTCCTCTTTTCTCCCCTGGACCCCCCCCCCAGATCCTTCCCCAGCAATTACTGGGACAAGTCATCAAGAGGAAGGTGAGGAGGGGTCCTGGGCAGCCCCTACCCACATTCCAGAGGTGTCCCCCCCCAACATCTGGGGGTTTTTAACTCCATTTTGGGGTCCCCCCCAGGTGATGGAGAAGTACGGGGACATCTACGGGCGCGAGAGAATCGCGGAGCTGCTGGGGCTGGACCTGGCCAGCCTGGAAATGGGGCGCAGGGCGAGCGCAGGCGCCCCCCGACAGCTCCCTGCTCACCTGGTGCGCCCGGGGGGCTCGCTGGGGGTCCAGGGGAAATGGGGGGCCCAAGGGGGATTTGGGGGGTCCTAGGGGGGGTATTGGGGGGCCCAGGGGGTCCTAGGGGGATTTGGGGCACCTAGGGGGTCCCACGGGGGGGATTTGGGGGCCTGGGTGTGTCCGATGGGGGGTCCTGGGGGTGTTTTGGGGTCCTAAGGGGGAATTGGGGCTCTTTGGGGGTCCCAGGGGGGGAAATGGGGGGGTCTGGGTGTGTCCTATGGGGGGATCTGGGGGAGTTTGGGGGTCCTATGGGGGGATTTGGGGGAGTTTTGGGGTCCTAGGGGGGATTTGGGGGTCCTAAGGGGGGAATGGGGGAATTGGGGGGCCTGGGTGTGTCCTATGGGGGGATTTGGGGCCGGGGCAGGTCCTATGGGGGGATTTGGGGAGTTTGGGGGTCCTAGGGGGGGATTTGGGGTCCTGTGGGGGTCTAAGGGGGGGTTTAGGAGTCCTATAGGGGTCTAGGGGGGGTTTAGGGGTCCTGGGTGGTCCTAGGGGTGATTTGGGCTCCTATAGGGTCTAAGGGGGGGGGTTTAGGGGTCACTGGCTCATCCTAGGGATGGGTCTGGTACCTCGTGGGTCTGGGGTCTCCCCTGGGCGGTCCTGGGGGGTATTCAGGCCCCTCATGAGTCTGGGGTCTCCCCTGGCAGGGTCCTAGGGTGGTCCTGGGGGTTATTTAGACCCCTCATGGGTCTGGGGTCTCCCCTGGGTAGTCCTGGGGGGTATTCGGACCCCTCATGGGTCTGGGGTCTCCCCTGGGGTGGTCCTGGGGGGTACTCAGACCCCTCATGGCTCTGGGGTCTCCCTGGGGTGTCCCCACTTTCTGACCCCCCCGTGTCCCCCAGGATCACCTCCATCGACCTCCGCTACCAGATCTGGAAATTCGGGGTGATCTTCACCGACAACGTGAGCGCTGCGAGGAGGGAAATGGGTCTGGGGTCTCACTGGGGCCTTTGGGGTGACCCCAGCTGTGTGTCCCCCCTCGTTTCCAGTCCTTCCTGTACCTCACCTGGTACATGGCCATGTCCCTGCTGGGCCACTACAACAATTTCTTCTTCGCCTCGCACCTGCTGGACATCGCCATGGGCGTGAAGACGCTGCGCACCATCCTGTCCTCCGTCACCCACAACGGCAAGCAGGTGGGGCTGGGGCACCCTCCCTGTCCCTACAGGTCCCTGCAGGACCCCAAAATTCCCACCAGGACCCTACAGGTCCCTGCAGGACCCCAAAATTCCACCAGGACCCTACAGGTCCCTGCAAGGACCCAAAATTCCCTACGGACCCCAAAATTCCCTGCAGGACCCCACAGGTCCCTACAGGACCCCAAAATTCCCTGCAGGACCCTACAGGTCCTGCAGGACCCCAAAATTCCCTGCGGGACCCAAAATTCCCTGCAGGACCCAAAATTCCCTGCAGGACCCCAAAACGCCCCCAGACCCCAAAACTCCCTGCTGAGGAAGGCAGGAGCCTGCCCTGAAATGCAGAATGTGAACCCTCAGGACTCTACAGGTCCCTATAGGACCCCAAAATTCCCTACAGGACCCCAAAATTCCCTCCAGGACCCCAAAATTCCCTGCTAAGGAAGGCAGGAGCCTGCCCTGAAATGGAGAGAGTGAACCCTCAGGACCCTGCGGGACCCCAAAATTCCCTGCAGGACCCCAAAATTCCCACCAGGACCCCAAAAACGCCCCCAGACCCCAAAATTCCCTGCTGAGGAAGGCAGGAGCTTCCCCTGAAATGCAGAATGTGAACCCTCAGGACTCTACAGGTCCCTACAGGACCACAAAATTCCCTGCAGGACCCCAAAACTCCCTGCAGAGGAAGGCAGGGCCTGCCCTGAAAGGGAGAATGGGAACCCTCAGGACCCTGCAGGACCCCAAAATTCCCTCCAGGACCCCAAAACTTCCTGCAGAGGAAGGCAGGAGCCTGCCTGAAATGCAGAATGTAAAACTCTCCCACCCCTACATCTGTTATGAATTTGAAATTAAGGGGCTCTCAGCAAAAACAAAAAAAAATGGGGACCCCCAAGACCCTCTGGGGACCCCCCAAGACCAACTGGGGACCCCCAAAACCCTCTGGGGACCCCTAAAACCCTCTGGGGACCCCAAAACCAACTGGGGATTCCCAAAACCCTCTGGAGACCCCTGTTCTGTCCCCAGCTGGTGATGACGGTGGGGCTCCTGGCCATGGTGGTCCCTGTGCCCATTTTGTGCCCATTCTGTGCCCATTTTGTGCCCATTCTGTGCCCACCCTGTCCCCAGCTGGTGATGACGGTGGGGCTCCTGGCCGTGGTTGTTTACCTGTACACCGTGGTCGCCTTCAACTTCTTCCGCAAGTTCTACAACAAGAGCGAGGATGAGGACGAGCCCGACATGAAGTGCGATGACATGATGACGGTGAGGAAGGCTCCTGGGGGATCTGGGGGTCCCCAGGTGGATTTTGGGGGTCCCCAGGTGGATTTTGGGGGTCCCTGACCCCCCCCTGTGTCCCCCTCCCCAGTGTTACCTGTTCCACATGTACATGGGGGTCCGGGCTGGGGGGGATCTGGGGGTCCCCAGGTGTATTTTGGGGGTCCCTGACCCCCTTTGTCCCCCCCTCCCAGTGTTACCTGTTCCACATGTACGTGGGGGTCTGGGCTGGGGGGGATCTGGGGGTCCCCAGGTGGATTTTTGGGGGTCCCCAGGTGGATTTTGGGGTCCCCAGGTGGATTTTGGGGGTCCCTGACCCCCTTTGTCCCCCCCTCCCCAGTGTTACCTGTTCCACATGTACATGGGGATCTGGGCTGGGGGATCTGGGAGGGATCTGGGGGTCCCCAGGTGGATTTTGGGGGTCCCCAGGTGGATTTTTGGGGGTCCCCAGGTGGATTTTGGGAAGGGGGGTCCCTGACCCCCCCTTTGTCCCCCTCCCCAGTGTTACCTGTTCCACATGTACGTGGGGGTCCGGGCTGGGGGGTCCTGGGGGTCCCCAGGTGGATTTTGGGGGTCCTGACCCCCTGTGTCCCCCCCTCCCCAGTGTTACCTGTTCCACATGTACGTGGGGGTCCGGGCTGGGGGGTCCTGGGGGTTCCCAGGTGGATTTTTGGGGGTCCCTGACCCCCTTTGTCCCCCCCTCCCAGTGTTACCTGTTCCACATGTACGTGGGGGTCGGGCTGGGGGGGATCCTGTGGGGTCCCCAGTGGATTTTTGGGGGTCCCCAGGTGGATTTTGGGGGTCCCTGACCCCCCCTGTGTCCCCCCCTCCCCAGTGTTACCTGTTCCACATGTACGTGGGGGTCCGGGCTGGGGGCGCATTGGGGATGAGATCGAGGACCCCGCGGGCGATGACTACGAGCTCTACCGGGTGGTGTTCGACATCACCTTCTTCTTCTTCGTCATCGTCATCCTCCTGGCCATCATCCAGGGTGGGCACCTCGTGGGGAGGGGGATTTGGGGGGGTCTGGGGGTCTGGGGGGTTTTGGGGGGTCTGGGGGTCATCATTGTCCTCCTGGCCTTCATCCAGGGTGGGCACCTCATGGGAAGGGGGCTCTGGGGGGGTCTGGGGGTCATCGTCATCCTCATGGCCTTCATCCAGGGTGGGCACCTCGTGGGGAGGGGGATTTGGGGGGGTCTGGGGGTCTGGGGTCATCATCATCCTCATGGCCATCATCCAGGGTGGGCACCTCCTTGGGGAGGGGATTTGGGGGGTCTGGGGTCATCATCATCCTCATGGCCATCATCCAGGGTGGGCACCTCATGGGGAGGGGGATTTGGGGGTCCTGGGGCCTTCATCCAGGGTGGGGGGCGGTCATCGTCATCCTCCTCGCCATCATCCAGGGTGGGGAGGGGCCTGGGGGTCCTGGAAGGGCCTTGGGGGGGATCTGGGGGTCCTGGAAGGATTTGGGGGGGATCTGGGGTCATCTGGGGGTCCTGGAAAAGCCTTGGGGGTGGATCTGGGGATCCTGTGAGGTCTGGTCTGGGGGGATGGGGTCCTTGGGGAGATTTGGGGGTCCTGAAGGGCCTGGGGGTCCTGGAAAGGTCTGGGGGGGACCTGTGGGGGGATCTGTGGGTCCTGGAAGGGCCTGGGGTCCTGGAAAGGTCTGGGGTGGATCTGGGGTCCTGGAAGGGTCTGGGTGGATCTGGGGTCCTGGAAGGGTCTGGGGGTCCTGGAAAGGCCTGGAGGGGTCCTGGGGTGTATCTGGGGAGGGTCTGGGGGTCCTGGGGGTGCATCTGGGTGGTCCCACCCCCCTGACCCCACCCCCCCTTCCCATTTTGTGCCCCCTGCCCAGGTCTGATCATCGACGCCTTCGGGGAGCTGCGGGACCAGCAGGAGCAGGTGAAGGAGGACATGGAGGTGAGTCCGGAGGGGAGGGGAGGGGGCACAGGAGGGTGAGGACCCCCCCCCACCCCCCGGGTGTGATGATGGAGGGGTACAGAGACCCCTCTGTGACCCCCCCTGCCCAGACAAAGTGTTTCATTTGTGGCATCGGGAGCGACTACTTCGACACCACCCCGCACGGCTTCGAGACGCACACGCTGGAGGAGCACAACCTGGCACTACATGTGAGACCCGAAATTTGGGGGGTTCTGGGGTCCCAGGGGGTCCCAGGGGGGTCTGGGGGTCCTGCATGGGGTAGGAGCACAACCTGGCCAACTGCATGTGAGATCTGAAATTTGGGGGGTTTGGGGGGTCGGGGGGTCTGGGGGGTCCCAGGGGAAGTAGGAGCACAACCTGGCCAACTGCATGTGAGATCTGAAATTTGGGGGTCTGGGGGGGTCTGGGGGGTCTGGGGGGGTGGGAGCACAACCTGGCCAACTACATGTGAGACCTGAAATTTGGGGGGTTTGGGGGTCTGGGGGTCCCCAGGGGGTGGGAGCACAACCTGGCCAACTACATGTGAGACCTGAAATTTGGGGGGTCTGGGGGGGTCTGGGGGGGTCTGGGGGGTCCTGCAGGGGGGTGGGAGCACAACCTGGCCAACTGCATGTGAGATCTGCAATTTGGGGGGCCTGGGGGGGTCTGGGGGGTCCCAGGGGGTCCTGCAGGGGGGTGGGAGCACAACCTGGCCAACTGCATGTGAGATCTGCAATTTGGGGGGGTCCCAGGGGGTCCTGCAGGGGGGTCTGGGGGGGGTAGGAGCACAACCTGGCCAACTACATGTGAGATCTGAAATTTGGGGGGGTCTGGGGGGTCTGGGGGGTCCTGCATGGGGTGGGAGCACAACCTGGCCAACTACATGTGAGATCTGAAATTTGGGGGGGTTTGGGGGTTTGGGGGGTCTGGGGGGGTAGGAGCACAACCTGGCCAACTACATGTGAGACCCGAAATTTGGGGGGTCTGGGGGGTCCCAGGGGGGTCTGGGGGGTCCAGGGGAGGTAGGAGCACAACCTGGCCAACTGCATGTGAGATCTGAAATTTGGGGGGTCTGGGGGGTCCCAGGGGGTCCTGCAGGGGTAGGAGCACAACCTGGCCAACTGCATGTGAGACCCGAAATTTGGGGGGTTTGGGGGTTTGGGGGTCTGGGGGGGGTAGGAGCACAACCTGGCCAACTACATGTGAGACCCGAAATTTGGGGGGGTTTGGGGGGTCCCAGGGGGGTCTGGGGGTCCCAGGGGAAGTAGGAGCACAACCTGGCCAACTACATGTGAGATCTGAAATTTGGGGGGTCTGGGGGTCTGGGGGGGTCCCAGGGGGTCCTGCAGGGGGTAGGAGCACAACCTGGCCAACTACATGTGAGATCTGAAATTGGGGGGTCTGGGGGGTCCCAGGGGGGTCCCAGGGGGGTGGGGAGCACAACCTGGCCAACTGCATGTGAGACCCGAAATTTGGGGGGGTTTGGGGGGGTCCCAGGGGGGTCTGGGGGGTCCCAGGGGAAGTAGGAGCACAACCTGGCCAACTACATGTGAGATCTGAAATTTGGGAGGGTCTGGGGGGTCTGGGGGGGTCCAGGGGAAGTAGGAGCACAACCTGGCCAACTACATGTGAGACCCGAAATTTGGGGGGTCTGGGGGGGTCCCAGGGGGGGTCTGGGGGGGTCTGGGGGGTCCCAGGGGGGTGGGGAGCACAACCTGGCCAACTACATGTGAGATCTGGATTTGGGGGGTCTGGGGGTCCCAGGGGGGTCTGGGGGTCCCACGGGGGGTCTGGGGGTCCTGCATGGGGTAGGAGCACAGCCTGGCCAACTGCATGTGAGATCTGCAATTTGGGGGGTCTGGGGGTCTGGGGGGGTCCTGCAGGGGGGTGAGAGCACAACCTGGCCAACTGCATGTGAGATCTGCAATTTGGGGAGGGGGTCCTGGGGGGGGGGGTTTTGGGGGGTCCCTGCTGAGCTCTGACACCCCCAGATCCCATCATCCCCCCGCACCCCAGGTTCTTCCTGATGTATTTGATCAACAAGGACGAGACGGAGCACACGGGGCAGGTGGGGACCAGGGCAGGGGGCTTGAGGGGGATCTGGGGGGCTTGAGGGGGTCTGAGAGAGAGGTCTGGGGGGTCCCAGGGTGGTCTGGGGGGCTTGGGGGGTCCCAGGGTGGTCTGGAGGGGCTTGAGGGGGTCTGGGGGGTCCAGGGTGGTCTGGGAGGGGGAGAGGGGGAGGGGGAGTCCCATGAGGGGGCTGTACAGGAGGGGTCTCTGGGGATTTTGGGGGGGTCTCTATGGGATTTGGGGGTCTCTAAGGGATTTGGGTGTCTCTAAGGGATTTGGGGGGGTTTCTATGGGATTTGGAGGTTTCTCTAGGGGATTTGGGGTGTCTCTGGGGAATTTGGGGGTTTCTATGGGATTTGGAGGGGTCTCTAAGGGATTTGGGGGGAGGTTTTATGGGATTTGGGGTGTCTCTGGGGGATTTGGGGGGTTTCTATGAGATTTGGGGGGGTTCTCTAGGAATTGGGGTGTCTGGGGGATTTGGAGGGGTCTCTAAGGGATTTGGGGGGTCTCTAAGGATTTTGGGGGGTCTCTATGGGATTTACAGCAATCTTTATGGGATTTGGGGCGGTTTCTATGGGATTTGGGGGGTCTCTA
Source organism: Agelaius phoeniceus (assembly GCF_051311805.1). Classification (NCBI taxonomy): domain Eukaryota; kingdom Metazoa; phylum Chordata; class Aves; order Passeriformes; family Icteridae; genus Agelaius; species Agelaius phoeniceus. The sequence goes on along the minus strand of NC_135300.1, from coordinate 865,575 downwards.
TGGGATTTGGGGGGGTGTCTCTGGAATTCCAGGGTGTGTGAGGTTGCTTGTGGGGGGGGGTCCCCCATGCCCCGACACCCCCCCGTCCCAAATTCCTCCCCCAGGAATCTTACGTGTGGAAGATGTACCAGGAGCGCTGCTGGGATTTCTTCCCGGCTGGGGACTGCTTCAGAAAGCAGTACGAGGATCAGCTGGGATGATGACCCCAAAATCCCCCTCCCAAAATCCCCCTCCTCAAAATCCCCCTCCTCAAAAATCCCCTTCCCAAAAATCCCCTTCCAAAATCCCCTTCAAGTGCCTTTGACGCCCCCTCCCAATAAACGCTGCGAGTGTCACTGGCTCATCACTGACCTCCCTCAAAACGCCCCACAAAGACCCCAGACCCTTTTCAAGTGCCTTCCCCCCTCCCCAAATAAACGCTGCCAGTGTCGCTGCCACCCCGGCTTGTTACTGACACCCTGGGACCCCCAAAACCAACTGGGACCCAAAACCCCAGGGAACTGAGGGAAAAAGGGGTGGGAAAAGAGAGGAAATGTGAGGGGAAAATGGGGGAAAAGGGACAGAAATGTGAGGGCAAAAAGAGAGGGAAAGGTGAGGGAAAATGGGGGAAAGGGAGGGAAATGTGAGGGAAAATGGGGAAATGGAGGGACAAAAGGGGGGGAAATGTGAGGGAAAAGGGGGAAATGTGAGGGGAGACAAGGCGGGAAACGTGAGGGGGAACGGGAGGGAGATGTGAGGGGAAAAGAGGGAAATGTGAGGGGAAAAAGGGGGGAAAAGGGACGGAAATGTGAGGGCAAAAAAAGAGGAAAGGTGAGGGGAAAAGAGGGGGAAAGGTGAGGGGGAAAAGAGGGAAATGTGAGGGGAAAATGGGGGGGAAGGGACGGAAATGCGAGGGCAAAAAGAGAGGGAAAGAGGGGAAATGTGAGTGGAAAAGGGCGGGAAACGTGAGGGGAAAATGAGGGAAAGGGAGGGAAATGTGAGGGGAAAATGGGGGGGGGGGAAATGTGAGGGGAAAAGGGGGAAATGTGAGGGGAGACAAAGGCGGGAAACGTGAGGGGAACGGGAGGGAAATGTGAGGGGAAATGGGGAGAAATGTGAGGGGAAAAAGAGGGAAAAGGGATGGAAATGTGAGGGCAAAAGGAGTGGAAAGGTGAGGGGAAAGAGGGGAAAAGGTGAGGGGAAAAGAGGGGGGGAAAGGGAGGGAAATGCGAGGGCAAAAAGAGAGGGGAAAAGAGGGGGAATGTGAGTGGAAAAGAGCGGGAAACGTGAGGGGAAAATGGGGTAAAGGGAGGGAAATGTGAGGGGAAAATGGGGGGGGGGAAATGTGAGGGGAAAAGGGGGAAATGTGAGGGGAGACAAAGGCGGGAAACGTGAGGGGAACGGGAGGGAAATGTGAGGGGGAAATGGGGGGAAATGTGATAGGAAAATGGGGGGGGAAGAGACGGAAATGCGAGGGCAAAAAGAGAGGAAAAGGTGAGGGGAAAAGAGGGGGAATTGTGAGTGGAAAAGGGTTGGGAAATGTGAGGGGAAAATGGGGGAAAGGGAGGGAAATGTGAGGGGAAAAAGGGGGGGAAATGTGAGGGAAATGTGAGGGGAAAAGGGCGGGAAATGTGAGGGGAAACGAGAGGGAAATGTGAGGGGAAAAGGGGAACGTGAGGGAGAGGAGAGATGTGGGGGGAAATGGGGAAAAGTGAGGACTGGGGGAAATGTGAGGGGAAGAGAGGGAAAATGGGAGAAAATGGACGGAAATGTGAGGCAAAAAGAGAGGGAAATGGGAGGGAAAAGAGAGGGGAAGGTGAGGGGAAAAGGGCGGAAAATGTGAGGGGAATGTGAGGGGAAAATGGGGGAAATACGAAGGTGAAAAGTGGGGAATGTGAGGGGAAATATGAGGGGAAATATGAGGGGAAAAGACAGGGAAATGTGAGGGGAAAAGAGAGGAGAGGAAGGGGAAAATATGAGGGGGGAAAAGGGGAAAAATTGAGGGGAAAAGAGCAGAATGTGAGGGGAAAATGGGGGGGAAAGGGTGGGAAATGTGAGGGGAAATGTGAGGGGAAATGTGAGGGAGAAAGAAAGGGAAATGTGGGGGAAAGAGAGAAATGTGAGGGGAGAAAAGGGCGGGAAATGTGAGCGGAAAGGGGGAACAGGAGGAAATGTGAGGGGAAAAGAGAGGAAATGTGAGGGGAAAAGGGAAAATGGATGGAAATGTGAGGGCGAAAAGAGAGGGAAAGGTGAGGGGGAAAGGGGCAGGAAAGGTGAGGGGAAAATGGGGGAAATATGAGGGGAAAAGGGCAGAAATGTGAGGGGAAAAGAGAGGCAAATGTGAGGGGAAAGAGAGGGAAATGTGAGGGGAAAGGGGGAAACATGAGCGGTAAAGGGCTGGAAAATTAAAGGCAAATGTGAGGGGGAAAGAGAGGGAAATGTGAGGGGGAAAGGGGGAAACATGAGCGGTAAAGGGCTGGAAAATTAACCCAGTATGGACCAGTTAACACCAGTTAACGCAGTTACCCCAATATCAACCCTCCCAGTTACCCCAGTATCAGCTGTCCCTCTCGTGCCCCTTACTGGTCATCCCAGCCCCTCCCAGTACTCCCAGTTCCCCCCCATTTCCCTCCTCATTGCTCATCCCAGTCCCCGTGATGTCCCCACAGTGTCCCCAGGGTGTCCCCATGGTGTCCCCGTGGTGTCCCCATGTCCCCCAGCCCCTCCTCCATGTCTGGTGTCCATCTGTGTCCACCCGTGTCCGGTGTCCGTCCATGTCCGGCCGGTTTGGCCCCGGGGCAGCTCCGGCCTCCTCGGGACGCTCCCGTGGGAGCCTCGTGATGGCCCCGTGACCCCGGCGGGAGGGGAGGGCACCAGTGCACCCAGTATGGACCAGTTAACCCAGTATGGGCCAGTTCACCCAGTATGGGCCAGTTAACCCAGTACGGGCCAGTTAACCCAGTATGGACCAGTTAACCCAGTATGGACCAGTTAACCCAGTACGGGCCAGTTAATCCAGTACAGACCAGTTAACCCAGTACGGGCCAGTTAATCCAATACAGACCAGTTAACCCAGTATGGGCCAGTTCACCCAGTACAGACCAGTTAACCCAGTACAGACCAGTGAACCCACTATGGGCCAGTGCACCCACTATGGGCCAGTTCATCCAGTACAGACCAGTTAACCCAGTATGGGCCAGCTCACCAGTTCACCCAGTTAACCCAGTATGGGCCAGTGCACCCAGTATGGGCCAGTCAATCCAATACAGACCAGTTAACCCAGTATGAGCCACTTAACCCAGTACAGACCAGTTAACCCAGTATGGGCCAGTTCACCCAGTACAGACCAGTTAACCCAGTATGGGCCAGTTCACCCAGTACAGACCAGTTAACCCAGTATGGGCCAGTTCACCCAGTACAGACCAGTTAACCCAGTATGGGCCAGTTCACCCAGTACAGACCAGTTATCCCAGTATGGATGGCCCCAGTTATCCCAGTATCAACCATCCCAGTTACCCCAGTATCAACTGTCCCGGTGCTGCCCCTTACTGGTCATCCCAACACCCCCCCAGTCCTTCCCAATCCTTCCCAGTTCCCCCCAGTCCCCTCCTTACTGCTCATCCCAGTTCCTCCCAGTCCCTCCCAGTCCCTCCAGTTCCCCCCAGTCCCGAGGTCTCGGATGGGGGGAGGGGGAAAAGACCCCGGCCCCGCCCCCACCCCACAGCCGCCGCTACTGGGAGGGAACTGGGAGGGACTGGGAGGGACTGGGATGAGCAGAGGCAGCGTCAGGCGGGGATCGGAGCGGGACTGGCGCCAGTGAGGGGCGGGCGGGGGTCCCGGGGGTCTTTTGGGGGTCCTGGGGATCTTTGAGGGGATTTTGGGGGTCTTTGAGAGGATCCCGGGGGTCTTTTGGGGGTCCCGAGGGTCTTTTGGGGGGTCACGAGGGTCTTTAAGGGGATCCCGGGGGTCTTTGAGGGGATCCCAGGAGTCTCTGAGGGGTCCTGGGGGTCTTTAAGGGGGTCCCGGGGGTCCTTAAGGGGGTCCTGGGGGTCTTTTGGGGGGGTCCCGGGGTTGATTTGGGGTCGCGGCGTGGGTGGGTGGGGGGGCCATGGGGCGGGGGGCGCTGGTTTTGGGGGTCGCCTATGCGGGGTTGGTTTTTTTGGGGGTCCTGGGGCTTTGGGTGCTCGAGGGGTCCCCCAGGACCCCCGCGACCTCCGGGACCCCCAACGGCGGCGAGTGGGACCTGCCCAGCGCCCTCCTGTTCATCGTCACCCTGCTGACCACCGTGGGTGAGACCCCGCGACCCCCGAGACCCCCCCAGAACCCCAGAACCCCCCTGAGACCCCTCCGGGACCCCCAGGGACCCCCCCAGACCCCCAGAACCCCGCCCTAAGATTTGGAACTCCCAGAACCCCCAAGACCCCTCCAGCCACCCCAAGACCCCCATCACCTTCAAGACCCCCAGGATCTCCAGGAGCCCCAAGACCCCCCAGGACCCCCCACCAGCCACCCCAAGTCCCCCAGGACCCTCGAGACCCTCAGGACTCTGAAGACCCCAAGACTCCCAGGACATCCAAGACCCCCAAAATCCCCAAGACCCTCCAAGACCCCCAAGACTCTGAAGACCCCCAAGACCCCCAGGATTCTGAAGACCCCAAGACTCCCAGGACATCCAAGGACCCCCAAAACCCCAAGACCCCCAATCCACCCCAAAACCCCCAAAACCCCAAGACCCCAAAACCCCCAGGACTCTGAAGACCCCCAAAGACTCCCAGGACATCTAAGACCCCCAAAACCCCAAGACCCCCAATCCACCCCAAGACCCCCAAAACCCCCAAGACCCTCGAGACCCCCAGGACTCTGAAGACCCCCAAAGACTCCCAGGACATCCAAGATCCCCAAAACCCCAAGACCCTCCAAGACCCCCAGGACTCTGAAGACCCCCCAAAGACTCCCAGGACATCCAAGATCCCCAATCCACCCCAAGATCTCAGGACCTCCAAGACCCTCAAGACCTCCAAGACCCCAACTCCACCCCAAGACCCTCAAGACCCCCAATCCACCCCAAGACCCCCAATCCACCCCAAGACCCCCCCCAAACCCCCCCACAGTGACCCAGGTGTCCCCCTTGACCCCTCCCGCTGTCCCCCCAAGGCTACGGCTCGGGTGACGCCGCTCTCGGCCGCCGGCAGAGCCTTCTGCGCCGCCTACGCCGCCGCGGGCGTCCCAGCCACCATGTTCCTGCTGGCCGCCACCGCCCGCCACCTGGCCGGGCCCCTGGCCCGGCGTCCCCAGCGCCCACCTGCAGGCCCGGTGGGGCTACAGCCGGCGCGGCGCCGCCCGCGCGCACCTGCTGGGCCTCCTGGCCCTCACCCTGCTGCTCCTGGTGCTCCTCCCGGCCACCGCCTTCTACCTGCTGGAGGCCACCTGGAGCTACCTGGACGCCGTCTACTTCTGCGTCATCTCGCTCTGCACCGTCGGCTTTGGTGACCTGGTGCCGGCCCAGCAGGCGCAGCAGCCCCTGAGGCAGCTCTACCAAGTGGCGGTGGCCGGTGAGTCGAGGGGTTGGGCGGGTGTTGGGTTGGAAGGGTTGAGGGGTTGGGTTGGGTTGGGTCCTTGGGCTTTTGGTGGGGTTTGGGAAGGTTGGGTTGGGTTTTGGAAGGGTTGGGTTGGGTTTTTGATGGCTCATTGGGACCTGTTGTGTTCCATTGGGTTCCGTTGGGTTCTGTTGGGTCCCATCAGGTTCCGTTGGGTTCCATTGGGTTCTCTTGGTTTCCATTGGGTTCTGTCAGGTCCCATTGGGACCCATTGGGTTCTGTTGGGTTCCATCACGTCCTGTTGGGTTCCGTTGGGTTCTCTTGGTTTCCATTGTGTCCTGTTGGGTTCCATTGGGTTCTGTCAGGTTCCGTTGAGTTCCTTTGGTTCCATTGGGTCCTGTCAGGTTCCGTTGGGTTCCGTTGAGTTCCGTTGGGTTCTGTCAGGTTCCGTTGGATTCTGTTGGCTCCCATTGAGTTCCATTGGGTCCTGTCAGGTTCCGTTGAGTTCCTTTGGGTTCCATTGGGTTCTGTCAGGTTCCGTTGGGTTCCGTTGAGTTCCGTTGGGTTCTGTCAGGTTCCGTTGGGTTCTGTTGGCTCCCATTGAGTTCCATTGGGTCCTGTCAGGTTCCGTTGGGTTCCTTTGGGTTCCACTGGGTTCTGTCAGGTCCTGTTGCCTTCTGTTGAGTTCCGTTGGGTTCCATTGGGTCCTGTTGAGTTCCTTTGGGTTCCACTGGGTTCCGTCAGGTTCCGTTGGGTTCCGTTGAGTTCCGTTGGGTTCCATTGGGTCCCGTTGTGTCCCCACCGTGCCGCTCACCTCCTTGCCCCACAGCGTACCTGCTGCTGGGGGTCACGGGCGTCCTGCTGCTGGCCCAGACCTTGCGCCACGTGGCCGAGCTCCACGGCGTCCCCGGCGCGGCACCGGCACCGGACGGCGACGCCGAGGGCGAGGAAGGGGCCGGATTGTTGGAGGGGACGAGGGACGGGGCCAAAACAGCCCGGGGGGGGCACGACAGCGGGTAGCGCCGGTGGGGGGGGCACTGGGGACACTGGGAGATAGTGGGAGGGGACACTGGGGACACTGGGAGGGGACACCCCACAATAAAGGGTCCCCAAAGGGGGTTGGGGGTCAACGGCTTCATTCCATGGGTTGGGGGGATTCCAATTTTGGGGGGGGGTCCCAATGCTGGAAGGTCCCAATTTTGGGGGGGGGGTTCCCAGTTCTGGGGGGGTCCCAATTTTGTGGGGGGGGTCCCAGTGTCAGGAAGGTGCCAATTTTGGGGGGGAGGTCCCAATTTCGGGGTCCAAATTTTGGGAGGGTCCTAATTCCATGGTGGGTTCCAGTTTTGAGGGGGGGGGGTCCCCAGTTTTGAGGGGGTTTTAGTTCTGGGGGGGGTCCCCGCTTCCTTGATAAGGGGGGGGGTCTTACCTGCATCCACCCCCCCAAAAAAATGGGGAGTGTTAAAAAAAAACCCGACCCAAAACTCCTTTTTTTTTATATAAAACCTTTATTCAGTAAAAATATGGGGAGGGGGTCCCCCAAATCCCCCTTCCCTTTTTGTTTGGGGGGGGGGGGGGGGGTCCCAACCACGAGGCTGAGTGGGTGGGGGGGGGGGGGGGGTGGGGGCCACCCCCTTGATTTGGGGAGAGGGGTGGAAATAAATCCCCCCCCCCCAAAAAAAAAAAAAAATTCCTTTATATTTATTTTGATATTTTTCTATACAAAACAAACGCACACAATAAATATGGGGAGGGGGGCTTCAGGCGTGGGGGGGGGCGCGGGGGCAGCGGGGGGGGTCCTGGGCCGGGGGGGTCCCGGGGGGGCACAGGCAGCGGAAGGAGCCGGGGGTGTTGAGGCAGCGCCCGGGGCGGCACGGGGGGGGCACCCCCAAACACTCGTCCACGTCTGGGGGGGCGAAATTCGGGGTTAAAAGGGGAAAATTTGGGGTTTTTAGGGTTAAAAGGGGAAAAATTTGGGTTAAAAGGGGAAAATTTGGGGTTTTAGGGGGAAATTTGGGGTTTTTAGGGGGAGATTTGGGGTTAAAAGGGGAAAAATTGGGGTTAAAAGGGGAAAATTTGGGGGTTTAGGGGGAAATTTGGGGGGAAATTGGGAATTGGGTCTGGGTGGGCACCCCCAAACACTCGTCCATGTCTGGGGGGGCGAAATTCGGGGTTAAAAGGGGGAAATTTGGGGTTTTAGGGGGAGATTTGGGGGTTTTAGGGGGAAATTTGGGGTTAAAAGGGGAAATTTTGGGGGAAATTGGAAATTGGGGCTGGGTGGCATCCCCAAACACTCATTCACATCTAGGGGGGTGAAATTTGGGGTTAAAAGAAGAAAATTTGGGGTTTTTAGGGGGAGATTTGGGGGTTTTAGGGGGAGATTTGGGGTTAAAAGGGGAAAATTTGGGGGTTTAGGGGGAACATTTTGGGGGAAATTGGGAATTGGGTCTGGGTGGGCACCCCCAAACACTCGTCCATGTCTGGGGGGGCAAAATTCGGGGTTAAAAGGGGAAATTTGGGGTTTTTAGAGGAAAATTTGGGGTTTTTAGGGTTAAAAGGGGAAAATTTTGGGTTAAAAGGGGAAAATTTGGGGTTTTTGGAGGATTTTGGGGAGGCGTCTCGGATTTTTTTAGGGGTTTGGGGCTCTCAAGATTTGGGGTTTTTGGGGAGGGGTCTCAGGGATTTTTTGGGGAAGGGTCTCAGGATTTTGGGGTTTTTTCCCAGGGGTTTGGAGCTCTCAAAATTTGGGTTTTTTTCCCAATATCTGGGGTTTTTTTCAGGGATTTTGGGGCTCTAAGGATTTGGGTTTTCTCCCGGGGATTTCAGGGATTTTTTGGGGAAGGGTCTCAGGATTTTGGGGTTTTTCCCAGGGCTTTGGAGCTCTCAAAATTTACATTTTTTTCCCAATATCTGGGGTTTTTTTCAGGGATTTTGGGGCTCTCAGGATTTGGGGTTTTTTGGGGAGGGGTCTCAGGGATTTTTTGGGGAAGGGTCTCAGGATTTTGGGGTTTTTTTCCCAGGGGTTTGGAGCTCTCAAAATTTGGGTTTTTTCCCAATATTTGGGGTTTTTTTCAGGGATTTTGGGGCTCTCAGGATTTGGGGTTTTTGGGGAGGGGTCTCAGGGATTTTTTGGGGAAGGGTCTCAGGATTTTGGGGTTTTTTCCCAGGGGTTTGGAGCTCTCAAAATTTGGGTTTTTTCCCAATATTTGGGGTTTTTTCAGGGATTTTGGGGCTCTCAAGATTCGGGTTTTTTCCCGGGGATTTCGGGGGGATCTCAGGGGTTTTGGGGAGGGGTCTGGGGGGTTTTGGGGAGGGGTCTCACCCAGGCAGTCGAGGCGGGGCGGGGTCCAGGTGGAAGCCGGGGTCGCAGGCGCAGGTGAAGGCGTCGCCCACGCGGACGCAGCGCCCGTGGGTGCAGCCGCTCAGGACCCCGCACTCCTCCTCTCCTAAAGTGGGGAGGGGGCTTCAGACCCCCCACCCCCCCAGAAAAAAAAAACCCCAAAAAAAACCCAAACCCACCCCCCAAAAAAATCCCCCCCAAAAAACCCCAAAAAATCTGAAAAAAAACCCAAAACTCCACCGAAACTCCCCCTAAAACCCAAAACTCCCCCTAAAACCCAAAACTCCCCCTAAAACCCCAAATCTCCTCCAAAAAATCCCAAAACTCCCCCTAAAACCCAAAACTCCCCCTAAAACCCAAAACTCCCCTAAAACCCCAAATCTCCTCCAAAAAATCCCAAAACTCCAGGAAAATTCCCCCCAAAAACCCCAAACTACCCAAAACTCCCCAAAAAACCCAAAATCCTCCAAAAAAAATCCCCCAAAATTCGCCAAAAACCCAAAGTCCCCCCCCAAAAAACACCAAAATCCTCAAAACTCCCCTCAAAATCCCCCAAAATCCTCCCAAAATCCTCCCCCAAAACACCCCAAAAGCCAAAATCCCCCGTGAAAAAAACCCAAAAAACCCCCAAACTCCCCCCAAAATTCACCTGAAAACCCAAAATTCCCCCCCCAAAAAAAACCCCAAAAATCCCCCCAAAAAACCCCAAAAATCCCCCCAAAAAACCCCAAAAATCCCCCCAAAAACCCCAACCCTCACCTTCCTCTTCCTCCTCCTCCTCCTCCTCGGGGGTCCCGTGGGGTTGGAGATTCCATCGGGGGGGCTCAAATCGGGGTCCCCTCCCCCGGGGGGGGTCCCCAAAATCCTCGTAACGGGGGGGGAGGGGCGGCCGGGGGGGAGGGGCGTAAAGGGAGGGATCCCCCGCCCCTCCCCCACCCCCCACCAGGGGGTCGTAGGCCACGCCCCCTGCCCCACCCCCGTAATAAGGGGAGGGGTCGTAATGGGGGCGGAACCCCCCAAAAAATTCGGGGGGGCCCCCGTAAGGGGGGGGGAGGGGCCCGAATTGGGGCGGGGGGAAATTGGGGGAGGGGTCGTAGAGGGGGGGGGCGAAGTTTGGGGGTCTCAGGACGTTGCAGAGGAGCTCGAAATCGTCTGGGGGGGGGAGACAAAAAATGGGGTTGGGGGACCCCGAAATTTGGGGAGGGGGTCTTGAAATGGGGGGGATTTTAGGGAGGATTTGGGGGATTTTTGGGGGGTTTTTTTGGGGAGATTTTTTGGGTTTTGGGGGAGATTTTTTGGGGGGATTTTGGTGTTTTTGAGGGTTTTATTGGGATGGGGTTGGGGGGATTTTGGGGTTTTTTGGGGGGGGATTTTTGGGGGGAGTTTTGGAGTTCCTTTGGGGGGGATTTTTGGGGGGATTTTTGGGGTTTTTTTGGGGTGGATTTTTGGGGTTTTTTGAGGGGTGGGTTGGGGTTTTTGAGGTTTTTTTGGGGTGCGTTTGGGGGTTTGAAGGTGGGGTCTGATTATTGGGGGGGGGGGGGGGGGTCCAGTGTCCCCCATCCCGGGGGTCCAAACCCCTCCCCCTCCTGTTTAGGACCCCTCCCCAGTGCTCCCAGTTCCCAAACTGGTCCCAGTCCCACACTCATCCCAGCCCCCCCCGGTTTCAGAGATGGGTTTGGGGGTCCCGGGGCTGAATTTGGGGAGGGGTCGCGGGGGAGTGGGGGGGGGGGGGGGTCCAGCTGTGCCCATCCCAGGGGTCTCCCATCCCCTTTGAGCCCCCTCCCATCATTTCCCAGTGCTCCCAGTTCCCAAACTGGTCCCAGTCCCACGCTCATCCCAGCCCCTCCTGGTTTTGGGGATGGGTTTGGGGCTCCCGGGGCTGAATTTGGGGAGGGTCCCGGGGGTCTCACCGGAGCGGGGGGCGCGGGTCCAGCTGTGCCCATCCCGGGGTCCCACATCCCCCCAGTGCTCCCAGTTCCCAAACTGGTCCCAGTCCCACGCTCATCCCAGCCCCCCCCGGTTTCGGGGATGGATCCGGGGGTGCCGGGGCTGAATGTGGGGAGGGGTCGCGGGGGTCTCACCTCCTTGGGGGTACAGGGCTCCCATTCCCGGGGTCCCACATCCCCCCAGTGCTCCCAGTTCCAAACTGGTCCCAGTCCCACGCTCATCCCAGCCCCCCCCGGTTTCGGGGATGGGTTTGGGGGTCCCGGGGCTGAATTTGGGGAGGGGTCGCGGGGGTCTCACCGCTGTGCGGGGCGGGGCAGAGCGCGCACTCCATGCCCCAGGCCTGCCCGTACAGGCAGCAGCACTCGGTGTAGGTGACGGGGGCAGCGCGCCGGGGCCGCCCGCACACCAGGTCCGGCCCCACCTCCTGCCAGCACACGGCCAGGGACCCCTCTGGGGGGCGAGAATTTGGGGAGGGGTCTTAATTGGGGGGTGCCGAACCCTAAAAATTCACCCCCGTTATGGGAAACCCCAAAAATCGCCGTTAATGGGGACGGCAGGTAGCCCAAAAAAGCCCAAAAAGCCCAAAAACTCAGGTGAGCCCCGCCCCTCCATGGTCAGGGACCCCTCTGGGGGCGTAAAAATTTGGGGGGGGTCTTAATTGGGGGGTGCCGAACCCTAAAAATTCACCCCCGTTATGGGAAACCCCAAAAATCGCCGTTAATGGGGACGGCAGGTAGCCCAAAAAAGCCCAAAAAGCCCAAAAACTCAGGTGAGCCCCGCCCCTCCACGGCCAGGGACCCCTCTGGGGGGGCAAAAATTTGGGGAGGGGTCTTAATTGGGGGGTGCTGAACCCCTAAAACCCCTCCTAACGCCCCTAAATCCTCTCCTGACCCTTTTATACCCCCCTAAAACCCCTCCTAACCCCCCAAATATCCCCCTAAAACCCCCCAAATTCCCTCTAAACCCCCCCAATTGGGGGTCCCCTGACCCCCCCCGATATCGGGGACCCCCGGGCGCCCCCAGACCCACCCGGGTCGGTGTCGTTGGCCACGCAGCGGCGCTGGGAGGGGTCCAGGATGAGCGGGGGGGGGCAGGAGCACAGGTAGGAGCCCACGGTGTTGACACAGAGCCCCCCCAGGCACGGCTCGGCCTCGGCCGCCGCGCACTCGTCGTTGTCTGGGGGCAAAAATTGGGGGTCGGGGGGGATTTGGGGGATTTGGGGGGATTTGGGGGGGATTCGGGGTCTTAGCAGTGGAGTTTGGGGGGTATAAGGTGAGTTTAGGGGGATTTTGGGGTGTTTAAGGTGAGTTTAGGGGGGATTTTGAGGGGTATAAGTTGAGTTTAGGGGGATCTTGGGGATGTTTAAAAGGATTTTGGGGGGTATAGATTGAGTTTGGGGGGATTTAGAGGGGGTTTAGGGGGGATTTTAGGGGATTTAGAGGGGGTTTAGGGGGGATTTTGGGGGGTACAAGGTGAATTTGGGGGGGTATACATTGAGTTTAGGGGGAATTTTGGGGAGGTATAGAAGGATTTGGGGGGTATAAAGTGAGTTTAGGGGGATTTTGGGGTGTATAAATTGAGTTTAGGGGGATTTAGGGGGGATTTTGGGGGGGATTTGGGGAGTTTAGGGGGCTTAGGCACGGCTTGGCCTCGGCCGCCGCGCACTCGTCGTTGTCTGGGGGGCAAAAATTGGGGGTCAGGGGGGATTTGGGGCAGTTTAAGGGGGATTTGGGAGGATTTGGGGAGGATTTGGGGCAGTTTAAGGGGATTTGGGGGGATTTGGGGCAGTTTAAGGGGGATTTGGGGCAGTTTAAGGGGGATTTGCGGGATTTGGGGCAGTTTCAGGTGAGTTTAGGGGGGATTTTTTGGGGCGCATGGGTCCTGGCAGGTACAGAGAGACACAGACATGTCGTGGCAGGTCCTGGCAGGTACAGACAGAGACAAACAGGTACAGACGGACTCAGACAGGTACAGACAGACACAAACAGGTACAGACAGGTCCTGGCAGGTACAGACGGACACGAACAGGTACAGACAGACACAAACAGGTCCTGGCAGGTACAGACGGACACAAACAGGTACAGATGGACACAGACAGGTACAGACAGACACAAACAGGTACAGACAGACACAAACAGGTCCTGGCAGGTACAGACGGACACAAACAGGTACAGATGGACACAGACAGGTACAGACAGACACAAACAGGTACAGACGGACACAAACAGGTCCTGGCAGGTCCAGACGGACACAAACAGGTCCTGGCAGGTACAGACAGACACAAACAGGTACAGACAGACACAAACAGGTACAGACGGACACAAACAGGGACAGACAGACACAAACAGGTCCCGGCAGGTCCCGGCAGGTACAGAGAGACACAAACAGGTACAGACGGACACGAACAGGTACAGACGGACACAAACAGGTCCTGGCAGGTACAGACGGACACAAACAGGTACAGACGGACACAAACAGGTCCTGGCAGGTACAGACAGACTCAGACAGGTCCAGATGGACTCGGCCAGGTCCCGGCAGGTACAGACGGACACAAACAGGGACAGACAGACACAAACAGGTCCCGGCAGGTACAGACGGACACAAACAGGTACAGAGACACACAGACAGGTCCCAGCAGGTCCTGGCAGGTACAGACAGACACAAACAGGTACAGACGGACACAAACAGGTACAGATGGACACAAACAGGTCCAGACGGACTCGGCCAGGTCCCGGCAGGTCCCGGCAGGTACAGACAGACACAAACAGGTACAGACGGACACAAACAGGTACAGACAGGTACAGACGGACACAAACAGGTCCCGGCAGGTACAGACGGACACAAACAGGTACAGACAGACTCGGCCAGGTCCCGGCAGGTACAGACGGACACAAACAGGGACAGACAGACTCAGACAGGTCCCGGCAGGTCCCGGCAGGTCCTGGCAGGTGCGCGGCGCTCACCCACGCACTGCAGGTGCTCCTGCTCGAAGTAGAAGCCGCTGGGGCAGAAGCAGCTGAAGGAGGGGGCGGCGTTGACACAGAGCCCCCCCCGGCAGAGCTCGGGCCCGAACAGGGAGCACTCATCGACATCTGGGGGGGCAGAGACACCCCCGAATCGCAGGGACACCCCCAAATCACAGGGACCCCCCCCAAAATCACAGGGACACCCCAAAAGCACAGGGACCCCCCCAAAATCACAGGGACCCCCCCCAGGGTAAAAGGGACACAGGGACCCCCCCCTAAAAGCTACAGAGACCCCCCCAAAGCACAGGGACACCCCCAAAATCACAAAGACCCCCCCAAAATCACAAAGACCCCCCAAAGCACAGGGACCCCCCCAAACGCACAGGGACCGCCCCCAGGGTAAAAGGGACACAGGGACCCCCCCCCTAAAAGTGACAGAGACCCCCAGCAAACAGACAGGGACACCCCAAAAGGCACAAGAACCCCCCCAAAATCACAAAGACCCCCCCGAAAGCACAGGGACCCCCCCCAGGGTAAAAGGGACACAGGGACCCCCCCCCCAAAATCACAAAGACCCCCCCAAAAGCACAAAGAGCCCCCAAAAGCACAGGGACCCCCCCAGGGTAAAAGGGACACAGGGACCCCCCCCCCAAAAGCGACAGAGACCCCCCAGGACCCCCTCGTGGACCCCCCCAGGGACAAAGGGTGGGGGTCTCACCTGGGGGGGGGTCCCAGACTCACCTGCAGGGGGGCCCTGGGGGGTCTCGGGGAGGCGGCCGGGCCCGTGGGGACACAGGGACAGGTGAGCATCTGGGGGGGGGGGGTAAAGGGGGGGTCAGGGACCCCAAAATTCCCCCCCAAATTCTGTGTGTGCCCCCCTCCCCTGCTCCTCTCTTTAACCACACCTCAAATCTGCCCCATTTTGGGGGAGTACCAGGGGTCCCAAATCAACCCCAAATCCACCCCAAATCCCACCCAAATCCCACCCAAATCCCCCCCTAAATCCACCCTAAATCCCACCCCAAATCCACCCAAGATCCCACCCCAAATCCACCCTAAATCCCACCCCAAATCTGCCCCAAATCCACCCCAAATCCCACCCAAATCCATCCCAAATCTCACCCCAAATCCCCCCAAATCCACCCCAAATCCCATCCCAAATCCATCCCAAATCCCACCCTAAATCCACCCCAAATCCCACCCCAAATCCACCCCAAATCCCATCCCAAATCCCACACCAAATCCCACCCAAATCCCCCCTTAAATCCACCCTAAATCCCACCCCAAATCCCCCCAAATCCACCCAAATCCCCCCCTAAATCCACCCTAAATCCCACCCCAAATTCCACCCCAATTCCACCCCAAATCCCACTCCAGATCCATCCTAAATCCCCCCAAATCCTACCCCAAATCCACCCCAAATTCCCCCCAAATTCCCCCAAAATCAACCCCAAAATCCACCCCAAATTCCACCCCCAAATCGACCCCAAATTCCACCCCCAAATCCACCCCAAATTCCACCCCCAAATCGACCCCAAATTCCATCCCCAAATCCACCCCAAATTCCACCCCAAATTCCACCCCAATTCCACCCCAAATCCCACTCCAGATCCACCCTAAATCCCCCCAAATCCCTCCCCAAATCCACCCCAAATCCACTCCAAATCCACCCCAAATTCCCCCCAAATCAACCCCAAAATCCATCCCAAATCCACCCCAAATTCCCCCCAAATCCCCCCCAAATCAACCCCAAAATCCATCCCAAATCCCATCCCAAATCCACCCTAAATCCCCCCAAATCCACCCCAAATCCCACCCCAATTCCCCCCCAGTTGCCCCCTAAATCCCACCCCAAATCCCTCCCAAATCCACACCAAATCCCCCCGAAATCCCACTAAAATCCCCCCCATTCCCTTAAATCCTCCCCAACCACCCCTTAAATCCCCCCCAAACGCCCCCCGTGGTTTTTGGGGTGTCCCTCACCTGTGCCAGGTGTGGGGCAGGGCTGCCCGGGGCACTGTGCCCCCCATGCCCACCCCAGGGTGCAGCAGCACTGCGGGCGGGTCACGTTCGGGGCCAGGACCCCACAGGCCCTACTGAAACACGAGGCCACCCCAAAATCCCCAGCAGGGCTCTGGGGTCGGGTTTGGGGGCTTTGGGGTCCGGTCTGGGGGCTTTGGGGTCTGGTCTGGGGGCTTTGGGGTCGGGTTTGGGGGCTTTGGGGTCTGGTTTGGGGGGTTTGGGGTCGGGTTTGGGGGGTTTGGGGTCTGATTTCGGGGCTTTGGGGTCGGGTTTGGGGAGTTTGGGGTCTGGTTTGGGGTCTGATTTCGGGGCTTTGGGGTCTGATTTCAGGGGGTTGGGGTCTGGTTTGGGGGCTTTGGGGTCCGATTTGGGGAGTTTGGGGTCTGATTTCGGGGTTTTGGGGAACGTGGGGGCTTTGGGGTCTGATTTGGGGCGCTTGGGGTCTGGTTTGGGGGCTTTGGGGTCGCATTTGTGGGCTCTGGGGGATTTGTGGGTTCTGGGGGATCTGGGGCCGGCTTTGGGGGATCTGGGGGAGGCTCTGGGGGATCTGTGGGGTCGGCAGGGCCCCGCAGCGGCCGGTGACGGGGTCGAACTCCTGCCGGGAGTCGGGGCACAGGCACAGGAAGGAGCCCTCGACGTTCTCGCAGCGCTCGGCCCCACAAACCCCGCGCAGCGTCTGGCACTCGTCCACGTCTGGGGGATCGGGATTTGGGGTTTGGGGGTTTGGGACTGGGGGGGTTTGGAGTTGGGGATTTGGGATTTGGGATTCGGGATTGGGGGTTTGGGATTTGGGGGGTTTGGGGTTTAGGGTTGGGGATTTAGGATTGGGGCATTTGGGAGATTTGAGGTTGGGGATTTAGGGTTGAGAATTTGGGGTTGGGGGTTGGGGATTTAGGGGATTTGGGATTGGGGGATTTGGCAGATTCGGGGTTGGGGATTTGGGGGATTTGGAGTTGGAAATTTGGGGGATTTGGGATTTGGGGTGGGATTTGGGGCACAGGGACGGAGATTTGGGGCACAGGGACAGGGATTCGGGGCACAGGGATTTGGGGCACAGGGATTTGGGGCACAGGGACGGGGATTTGGGGCACAGGGACGGGGATTTGGGACACAGGGATTTGGGGCACAGGGATTTGGGGCACAGGCACAGGGATTCGGGGCACAGGGACGGGGATTTGGGGCACAGGGACGGGGATTTGGGGCACAGGGATTTGGGGCACAGGGATTCGGGGCACAGGGACAGGGATTTGGGGCACAGGGATTTGGGGCACAGGGATTTGGGACACCGGGATGTGGGGCACAGGGATTTGGGGCACAGGGCCAGGGCCAGGTGTCCCCAGCGCTGGTGGCCGTACCCACGCAGTGGTGGCCGTGCCGGGCGGTCTCGTAGCCGGGGTCACAGGCGCACTGGAAGGAGCCGGGCAGGTTGTGGCAGGTGGCGTGGGCACCGCACAGGGTCCCGTTGGAGCACTCGTCCACGTCTGGCACCGGGTGGGACAAAGGTTGGGGACATCCTGAGCTCCTTGGCCACCCCCCGGGCTTGGACTTTGGCCCCCTGTGTTCCCATCCCAGTCCCCGTGTCCATCCCAGTCCCTGTGTCCATCCCTGTCCCCATTGCTGTCCCTGTGTCCATCCCTGTCCCTGTGTCCCCACGTCCCCATTTCCATTCCCATCCCAGTCCCCACATCCCCATATCCCAATCCCATATCCATGTCCCCATCCTAATCCCAAATTCCCAAATCCCCACATCCCAATCCCATATCCCATATCCCGAACCCCAAATCCCAATCCCGAATCCCAAATTCCAAATCCCAGACCCGAAATCCCCAATCCCAAACCCCTCACTGATGCAGTCCCCGCCGTCCCCGGGCCTGAATCCCGGCTGGCACTCGGGCACAATCCCAATCCCATATCCCATATCCCATATCCCATATCCCATATCCCCCATCCCAAATTCCCAAATCCCCAATCCCAGACCCCTCACCGATGCAGTCCCCGCTGTCCCCAGGCCGGAATCCCGGCTGGCACTCGGGCACGCAGCGATAGGAGCCCGGAATGTTCTCGCAGCGCTGCGCCCCGCAGAGCCCGGCCCCGTACTCCTGGCACTCGTCCACGTCTGGGGTCCACAACATCGGGGACAATTGGGGACAATTGGGGACATTGGGATGGGGACATTGGGATGGGGACATCTGGAACCCCGGGAGCAGCTCCCGTACCACCCCATCCCTGTGCCAGTCCCAATTCCCGTGTCCCCATTCCCATCCCCATCTCCCAATCCCAATCCCAGTCCCCATATCCTCATTCCCATCCCAATCCCAATGTCCCCAGTCCCCATATCCCAATGTCCCCATATCCCCATTCCCATCCCAATCCCAATATCCCCAATCCCACCCCAGTCCCCATAACCCCATATCCCCTTACCCCCATTCCCATCCCAGTCCCTAAATCCCCACTCCAGTCCCCGTATCCCAACATTCCCAATCTATCCATTCCAGTCTCCACATCCCCATCCCAGTCCCCATATCCCCATCCCGATCCCATATCCCAATCCCAAATCCCAAATTCCCAAATCCCCAACCCCAGACCCCTCACCGATGCAGTCCCCACCGTCCCTGGGCCTGAATCCCGTCTGGCACTCGGGCACAATCCCATATCCCATATCCCAAATCCCAAACCCCAATCCCAAATTCCCAAATCCCAATCCCAATGCCCTCACCAATGCAGTCCCTGCCGTCCCTGGGCCGGAATCCCGGCTGGCACTCGGGCACAATCCCAAATCCCAAATCCCATATCCCAAATTCCCAAATCCCAATCCCAAACCCCATATCCCCCATCCCATATCCCAAATCCCCAACCCAAACCCCTCACCGATGCAGTCCCCGCCGTCTCCAGGCCGGAATCCCGGCTGGCACTCGGGCACAATCCCAAATCCCAAATCCCAAATCCCATATCCCAAATCCCCAATCCCAAATTCCCAAATCCCCAACCCAAACCCCTCACCGATGCAGTCCCCACCATCTCCGGGCCGGAATCCCGGCTGGCACTCGGGCACAATCCCCAATCCCAATCCCATATCCCATATCCCATATCCCATATCCCATATCCCATATCCCATATCCCATATCCCCAATCCCAATCCCCAATCCCAAACCCCTCACCGATGCAGTCCCCGCCGTCTCCAGGCCGGAATCCGGGCTGGCACTCGGGCACACAGCGATAGGAGCCCGGAATGTTCTCGCAGCGCTGCGCCCCGCAGAGCCCGGCCCCGTACTCCTGGCACTCGTCCACGTCTGGGGTCCACGACAATGGGGACAATTGGGGACATTGGGATGGGGACATTGGGATGGGGACATGGAGATATGGGGAGTCCCGGTGTCCCCATGCCCATCCCATTCCCCAAATTCCCATCCCATTCCCTAAACTCCCACCCCATTCCCCATTCTCCATTTCCCAAACTCCCACCCCATTCCTGAAATCCCCACCCCATCCCAAACCCCACCCCATATCCCAAACCCCACCCCATATCCCAAACTCCACCCCATATCTCATCCCCACACCCCATATCCCATTCCCACCCCATATCCCATCCCCACCCCATATCCCAAACTCCACCCCGTATCCCATCCCCACACCCCATATCCCATTCCCACCCCATATCCCACATCCCCACCCCATATCCCAAATCCCCACCCCATATCCCGGCCCCCCGTTCCCATTCCTCACCGCGGCACTCGGCCTTGGCATCGTCGGTGCGGAACCCGGCCGGGCACTGGCACTGGAAGGAGCCCTCGGTGTTGAGGCAGCGCCCGCCGGCACAGACGGCCCCGCGCTGGCACTCGTCCACATCTGGGGGGAGATTTGGGGTTTGGGATTTGGGATTTGGGACATTGGGACATTGGGGTTTGGGGTTTGGGATGTGACAATGGGGTGGGTGTGGCACAGATGGCCCCACGCTGGGACTCGTCCACATCTGGGGTTGGGAACATCAGGACTGGGATGACCATGGGGACACCAGGACTGGGACAATCCTGAGGACACCAGGACTGGAACAACCATGGGGACACCAGGACTGGGACAATGCTGGGGACACCAGGACTGGAACAACCATGGGGACACCAGGACTGGGACAATGCTGGGGACACCGGGACTGGAACAACCATGGTGACACCAGGACTGTGACAACCCCAGCCAAAGCCACAAGGCCCGAAACACCACAGTCCAACCCCAAAACCCATCCCAACCCCAAACCCACCAGCACCGCCACCCTCCAGGTGCCCCCCGAGGCTCCACGCGCTGTCCCCAGGTGTGCCCAGGTGCGTCACCCACCGGTGCAGGCGGTGCCATCGGCGGTGGCGGCGAAGCCGTCGGCGCAGAGGCAGCGGAAGGAGCCGGCCGTGTTGACGCACTCGCCGTGCGGGAAGCAGAAGTCGCCCTCCAGGCACTCGTTGACGTCTGCGGGGCCACCGCCAGGAGGTCACCCGGGGGCGGTGGCACCGCCGGGGCGTCCCCAAGGAGGTCCCCGCTCACCCTGGCAGGCGCTGGCGCCGGCGGTGGCGCGGTAGCCGCGGTGGCACTCGCAGCGGAAGGAGCCGGCGGTGTTGAGGCAGCGGCCGTGGGGGGCGCAGGGGGAGCCCCCCGAGCACTCGTCCACGTCTGGGGGGACATCGGGGTCACCAGGGGGACGTGGGGTCACCAGGGGGACGTGGGGACATCAGGGGGACGTGGGGACAGGAGTTATGGGGTGTCCAAATCCTCTAAGCCCCATGATGTGATGACCTCAAGTCATGGTTGTCCCCATGGCGTGGTGACCCCAAGATCTCATCCACGTCTGAGAGGACATCGGGGTCACCAGGGGGACGTGGGGACGTCAGGGGGACGTGCGGACATCAGGGGGACGTGGGGACAGGAGTTATGGGGTCTCCAAGTCCCCCAAGCCATGGTGACCCCATAACAGAGTGACCACAAGTCATGGTCATCCCATGGCGTGGTGACCCCAAGTTCTCATCCATGTCTGAGGGGACATCGGGGTCACCAGGGGGATGTGGGGACAGGAGTTATGGGGTCTCCAAGTCCCCCAAGCCATGGTGACCCCAAGTTATGGTGATCCCATACCAGAGTGACCCCAAGTCATGGTGACCCCAAGTTCTCGTCCATGTCTGAGAGGACATCGGGGTCACCAGAGGGACACGGGGACATCAGGGAGTGGTGACCACAGGAGTTATGGGGTCTCCAAGTCCCCCCAAGCCATGGTGACCCCAAGTCATGGTGACCCCAAGTTCTCATCCACATCTGGGGGGACATCGGGGTCACCAGGGGGACATCAGGGGGTGGCGACCACAGGAGTTCTGGGGTCTCCAAGTCCCCTAAATCACGGTGGCCCCAAATCATGGAGGCCCCATGGTGTGGTGACCCCATGCACTCCTCTGGGGGGTTTCTGGTGACACAGGTGACACTGAGGTGGCACACAGGTGACACACAGGTGGCACACAGGTGACACACAGGTGGCACACAGGGGACAGCGGTACCTGCACAGCGCCCCTGGCGCAGGTGGAAGCCGTCGGGGCAGGGCTGGCACCGGAAGGAGCCCGGGGTGTTCACGCACTCCTGGCCAGGACACGCCAGGTGATTCTCGCACTCGTCAATGTCTGAGGGGACATTGGGGACATCGGGGGGGACCCCGAGTCGTGGTGACCCCATAACAGTGACCACAGATCTTGGTGACCCCATAGCAGTGACCCCAAGGTCATGGTGACCCCATAGCAGTGACCACAGCTTGTGGTGACCCCATAACAGAGTGACCACAGGTCCTGGTGACCCCAAGTTCTTGCACTCGTCAATGTCTGAGGGGACATCGGGGACATCAGGGGGGACCCCAAGTTGTGGTGACCCCATAACAGTGACCCCAAGGTCCACAGGTCATGGTGACCCCGTAACGGAGTGACCCAAAGGATCACTGACCCCACAGCACAGAGCCCCCCTCCCCAATGCCCCCCAGTCCCATCCCAGTTTATCCCAGTCCATCCCAGTCCCTGCCAGTTTATCCCAGTCCATCCCAGTTTATCCCAGTCCCTCCCAATCCCTCCCAGTTTGTCCCAGTCCCTCCCAGTCCATCCCAGTTTATCCCAGTCCATCCCAATCCCTCCCAGTTTATCCCAGTCCATCCCAGTCCCTCCCAGTCCCTCCCAGTTTGTCCCAGTCCCTCCCAGTCCCTCCCAGTTTGTCCCAGTCCCTCCCAGTTTATCCCAGTCCCTCCCAGTCCCTCCCAGTCCATCCCAGTTGGTCTCACCCTGGCAGGGTTGGTCTCCCCCGTGCCCCCGGTACCCCCCCGGGCAGACGCACTCGAACCCCCCCGGTCGATTCTCGCAGCGCCCATGGGCGCAGGGCCCGGGCACCTGGGAGCACTCGTCCACATCTGCGGGCACAGGTCATGGGCACAGGTAATGGGGACAGGTAATGGGGACAGGTAATGGGCACAGGTGGGCACAGGTAATGGGGACAGGTAATGGGGACAGGTGGGCACAGGTAATGGGGACAGGTCATGGGCACAGGTAATGGGGACAGGTGGGCACAGGAGGGGTTTGGGAGGGCACAGGAGGGCACAGGTGGGCACGGGGGGGACACAGGTGGGCATAGGTGGGGTTTGGGAGGGCACAGGTGGGGGCACAGGTGAGGTTTGGGAGGGCACAGGTGTGCCCAGGTGTAGGTTTGGGGTGTGCCCAGGCGCACCCAGGTGTGCCCTGGTGTGGTTTGGGGTGTCCCCAGGTGTGGTTTGAGGTGTGCCCAGGTGTCCCCAGGTGTGCCCAGGTGTGGTTTGGGGTGTGCCCAGGTACCCTAGGTGTGTCCAGGTGTGGTTTGGGATGCCCAGGTGTGGTTTGGGGTGTGCCCAGGTACCCCAGGTGTCCCCAGGTGTGGTTTGGGATGCCCAGGTGTGGTCTGGGCTGTGCCCAGGTACCCCAGGTGCCCCCAGGTGTTTCGCTGACCTCGGCACTCGGTGCCCGCGGGCTCGGAGGTGAAGCCGGGGCCGCAGAGGCACCTGAAGCCGCCCACGGAGTTCTCGCAGCGCCCCGGGGAGCACGGAGGGGGCACCTGGCGGCACTCGTCGATGTCTGCGGGCACAGGGGGCACAGGTGGGCACAGGTGAGCTCAGGTAATGGGGATAGGTGGGCACAGATGGGGAGAGATGGGCACAGGTAATGGGGATAGGTGGGCACAGGTGGGCAGAGATGGGCACAGGTGGGCACAGGTGAGGTTTGGGAGGGCACAGGTGAGCTCAGGTAATGGGGGTAGGCGGGCACAGGTGGGCACAGGTGAGCTCAGGTGAGCTCAGGTGAGCACAGGTGAGGTTTGGGAGGGCACAGGTGGGCACAGGTAATGGGCAGGTCGAGCATGAACCCCCCAGAATCCCCCAGGAACTCTTTAAAGACCCCAAAACTCCCCAAAATCCCCCCCAAAATCCCCCCCAAGGACACCCCCAAAAACCCCTTTAAACCCCCCCCAAACCCCCTCAGGACCCCCAAAAATCCCCCCAGGACCCCTCCTGAAGCCCCCTCCCCACTCACCCACGCAATGGGTGCCCCCAAATCCCCTCCAAATCCCTTCCAGGACCCCCCAAAGACCCCCCCGAATCCCCCCAAAACCCCTTTAAACTCCCCAAATCCCCAAATCCCCCCCAAATCCCCCAAATCCCCCCAAATCCCCCATAAATCCCCCAAATTCCCCATAAATCCCCCATTCCCCACTCACCCACGCAATGGGTGCCCTGGGGGCTCAGCCAGGAACCCCCAAACCCCCCCCAAAACCCCAAATCCTCCCCCCAAATCCCCTTTAAACTCCCCCAAATCCCCCCAAAACCCCAAATCCTCCCGCCAAGACCCCCATAAATCCCTCCAAATCCCCCATAAATCCCCCATTCCCCACTCACCCACACAATGGGTGCCCTGGGGGCTCAGCCAGAAGCCCCCCAAGAAACCCCCTCAAATCCCCCCCAAAACCCCTTCAAAACCCCAAATCCTCCCTCAGGACCCCCCAAATCCCCCCCAAATCCCCCCAAAACCCCCATAAATCCCCCCAAATCCCCCCAAATCCCCCCAAAACCCCCATAAACTCCCCAGATCCCCCCCAAATCCCCGGTTCCCCACTCACCCACGCAATGGGTGCCCTGGGGGCTCAGCCAGGAACCCCCAAATCCCCCATAAATCCCCCATAAATCCCCCAAATCCCCTCAGGACCCCCTTAAACTCCCCAAATCCCCCATAAATCCCCCCCAAACCCCCCAAATCCCCCACTCACCCACGCAATGGGTGCCCTGGGGGCTCAGCCAGAAGCCCCCAAATCCCCCATAAATCCCCAAAATCCCCCCCAAATGCCCCAAATCCCCACTCACCCCACGCAGTGGGTGCCCTGGGGGCTCAGCCAGAAGCCCCAAATCCCCCAAATCCCCCAAATCCCCCAAATCCCCCATAAATGCCCCAAATCCCCACTCACCCACGCAATGGGTGCCCTGGGGGCTCAGCCAGAAGCCCCCAAATCCCCTCAGGACCCCCATAAATCCCCCAAATCCCCCCCAAATCCCCACTCACCCACGCAATGGGTGCCCTGGGGGCTCAGCCAGAAGCCCCCCCGGCACAGGCAGGTGTAGCCCCCTCCCCCCCGGGGCACGCAGCGCCCGGGGCCGCACACGGAGGGGTCGCGCTGGCACGGGGACACTGCGGGATCGGGGCCCATCAGGGCATTTTGGGCATTTTGGGGGATTGTGGGGGATTTTGGGGGATTTTGGGGGATTTTTGGGGGATTTTTAGGGAATTTTTGGGGGATTTTGGGGGATTTTTAGGGGATTTTTGGAGGATTTTTGGGGGATTTTTACCCCCAAAATCCCCTCAAACCCCCCCCCCCCTCAAATCCCCCACAAATCTCCCTTAAACCCCCCAAATCTCCCCCAAATGACCCCAAAGTCCCCCCAAAACCCTCCCAAACCCCCCATCCCAAAATCCCCCCTCAACCCCCCCCCAAAATCCCCCAAGTCTCCTCAAATCACCCCCAAATCCCCCCTAAACCCCCCAAATCTCCCTCAAACCCCCCCCCTCACAAATCTCCTCCCCGAAATCCCCCAAATCTCCTCAAAACCCCCCCAAATCCCCCCTAAACCCTCCAAAATCCCCCAAATCTCCTCAAATCACCCCCAAATCCCCCAAATCCCCCCGAAAATCCCCCAAATCCCCCTCAAACCCCCCTCCCCCCAAATCTCCTCCCCGAAATCCCCCAAATCTCCTCAAAACCCCCCCCAAAACCCGCCAAATCTCCTCAAAACCCCCCCAAATCCCCCCTAAACCCTCCAAAACCCCCCAAATCTCCCTCAAACCCCCCCCTCATAAATCTCCTCCCCAAAAATCCCCCAAATCTCCTCAAATCCCCCCAAAATCCCCCCCAAATCCCCCCAAATTTCCCCCAAAACCTCCCCAAGCCCCCCAAATCTCCTCAAACCCCCCCCCAAATCTCCCCCCCAAACCGCCCCAAATCCCCCCCAAATTTCCCCCAAACCTCCCCAAATCCCCCCAAATCCCCCCAAAACCTCCCCAAGCCCCCCAAATCTCCTCAAATCCCCCCAAATTTCCCCCAAAATCCTCCCCAAAACCTCCCCAAATCCCCCCAAATTTCCCCCAAAACCTCCCCAAATCCCCCCACATTTCCCCAAAACCTCCCCAAGCCCCCCAAATCTCCTCAAATCCCCCCTAAACCCCCCTAAACCCCCCAAATCTCCCTCAAATCCCCCCTCCCAGAAATCTCCCCCCCAAATCTCCCCAGATCCCCCCAAATTTCCCCCAAAACCTCCCGGAGCCCCCCAAATCTCCTCAAATCCCCCCCAGATCCCCCCAAATTTCCCCCAAAAACCTCCCCGAGCCCCCCAAATCCCCCCAAATTTCCCCCAAAATCCTCCCCAAATCTCCCCCAAATCCCTCCAAATCCCCCCCAAATCCCCCCAAAACCTCCCCAAATCCCCCCAAATTTCCCCCCAAATTTCCCCCAAATCCCCCCCAAATCCCCCCAAAACCTCCCCAAATCCCCCCAAATTTCCCCCAAAACCTCCCCAAATCCCCCCACATTTCCCCCAAAACCTCCCCGAGCCCCCCAAATCTCCTCAAATCCCCCAAATCCCCCCAATTTTTCCCCAAAATCCTCCCCAAAACCTTCCCAAATCCCCCCAAATCCCCCCAAAACCTCCCCAAATCCCCCCAAATCCCCCCCAAAACCCCCCCGAGCCCCCCCCCAGCCCCTCCCGGTCTCACCTGGCTCCGGGGGGGGCGGGGTGGGCAGGGCCCCCCCCAGGTGGGGGCTGGGCCGGGGCACCACGATCACCTCGGGCGCGGGGGGGGGCGGCGGGGGGGGCCCGGCCGGGGGGGGCTCCGGGGCTGGGGGAGGGGAGAAAAATAACGGGGGGGGGGAGGGGTTAAATTTGGGGGGGTTTGGGAGGGGTTTGGGGGGATTTGGGATTTTAGGAGCAGTTTTAGTGGGATTTTGGTCATTTTTGGGGGGTTTTTGGGGTTTTTTTTGGGGGGGGGTTCGGGGCTTTTCTTTTTGTTTGGTTGTTTTTCTTTTTGGGGTTTTTCTGGGTTTTTTTGGTCATTTTTGGGGGTTTTTTTGTTTTTTTTCGGGGGGGTTTGGGGCTTTTCTTTTGTTTGTTTGTTTGGGGGTTTTTCCGGGTTTTTTCTGGGTTTTCTTGGGTGTTTTTGGTTTTTTTCAGGGGTGTTTTTGGGCTTTTTTGTTTGTTTGTTTGGGGGTTTTTTTTCGGGGTTTTTCTGGGTTTTCTTGGGGGTTTTTGGGTTTTTTTTTTGTTTTTTTTTTGTTTTTTCCTGTTTTTATGTTTTGGGGTGCTCACCGGGGGTCATGGGGGTGCTCAGGGGGGGCCCCAGCGGGACCCCCGCCCCATCCTGGCCCAGGAATTGGGTGTTGATCCTCAGGTCCGAGGCCGAGTAGTGATAGCCGGGCCCGGCCGGGCAGATCTCCCGGAAACCCCTCTGCAATTGGGGGGGGTCCCAGGGCCACAAATGGGTCTGGGGGCTCACACGGGCAGGGGGGACACCCCCAAGGCACTGGGGGATCCCCCCAGCCCCCCAAAATCTGCGGCTTCCTCCCGAAATTTCCTGGACCCTTCCCCGAATTCCTGGGAACCCTCCCCGAATTTCTGAGCCCCTCCCCAAATTCTCAGACCCCTCCCCAAATTCTCAAACCCCTCCCCAAAAATTCTTGGGACCCCTCCCCAAAAAATTATTGGGACCCCCCTCCCCTCCTCCCCAAATTCTCGGAGCCTTCCCCAAATTTCTGGGTCCTTCCTTAAGATCTCAGACCCCTCCCCAAATTCTCAGACCCCTCCCCAAATTCTTGGACCCCTCCCCAAAAAATTATTGGGACCCCCCCTCCCCTCCTCCCCAAATTCTCAGAGCCTTCCCCAAATTTCTGGGTTCTTCCTTAAGATCTCAGACCCCTCCCCAAATTCTTGGGATCCCTCCCCAAATTCTTGGGATCCCTCCCCAAAAATTCCTGTTCCCCCCCCCAAAAAAAATTCCTGGGACCCCTCCCCAAATTCCCAGGTCCCTCCTGAACATCTCAGACCCCTCCCCAAATTCCCGACTTCCCCATCCTCATCCCCACCCAATTCTGGGGGTTTTTGGGGCATTTTTGGGCGGAATTTCGGAGTTTTTGGACTCCCCACACATCGAATTTTCCCCCCCCCCACCATTTCCGGGTGCTCCCAGAAATTCGGGAACCTCCCAAAAAATTTTGGGGAGGGGTTTTCAGGAACTCCAAAGCCCCCCAAAAAAACTTCGGGAGAGGGGGAGGGAAAAGCTCAAACTCCGCCTCATTTTGGGCCGAATTTTTGGCTTTTTTCACCCGAATTTTTTCCCCTTGATTTGAGGGGAGGTCTGATAATTTTGGAACCCCTGAAAAAATTTTGGGGAGGGGTCTCGGGAACTCCAGAGACCCCCAAAAAAACTTTGTGAGGGCAGGAGGGGATTGGGAGGGAAGAAAGCTCAAACTCCGCCTCATTTTTGGGCCGAATTTTGGGGTTTTTTCACCCGGATTTTTTCCCCGCGATTTGAGGGGGGGGTCTCCCCAGTTTGGGGCGGGGTCTCACCGGATCCGAAGGGGGGGCAGAGCAGGCAGGAGCCCCCCCAGGCTTTGCCCACGCGGCTGCAGCAGCAAACCTGGCGGGTGATGTTGCGCAGGGTGGGCAGCGCGCAGCCCCCGCCCTCCCGCAGCAGCCGGAAACAGGGACCGCGGGCCTCGGACAGCACCTGCTGGGCTGGGGGGCGGCTGGGTCAGAGCACAGTTCATCCCAGTTTGTCCCAGTTCATCCCAGTTTGTCCCAGTCCATCCCAGTTTGTCCCAGTTCATCCTAACCCATCCTATCCCAGCCCATCCCATTCTATCCCTTCCAGACCTGGTGGGTCTGGGGTCTCCCACAGGCCTCGGACAGCACCTGCTGGGCTGGGGGCCGGCCGGGTCAGCGCCCGGTGCGGCCCAGTGCGGCCCAGTTCGTCCCAGTTTGTCCCCAGTTCATCCCAGTCCATCCCAGTTCATCCCAGTTTGTCCCAGTCCATCCCAGTCCGGCCCAGTCCCATCCTAACCCATCCTAACCCAGCCCATCCTATTCTATCCCTTCCAGATCTGGTGGGTCTGGGGTCTCCTGCGGGCCTCGGACAGCACCTGCTGGGCTGGGGGGCCGGCCTGGTCAGCGCCCGGTGCGGCCCAGTTCATCCCAGTTTGTCCCAGTTCATCCCAGTTCATCCCAGTCCCATCCTAACCCATCCTATCCCAGCCCATCCCATTCTATCCCTTCCAGACCAGGTGGGTCTGGGGTCTCCCGTGGGCCTCGGACAGCACCTGCTGGGCTGGGGGCGGCCTGGTCAGCGCCCGGTGCGGCCCAGTCCATCCCCAGTTCATCCCAGTCCATCCCAGTTCATCCCAGTCCATCCCAGTTCATCCCAGTTCATCCCAGTTTGTCCCAGTTCATCCCAGTCCATCCTAACCCAGCCCATCCCATTCTATCCCTTCCAGACCAGGTGGATTTGGGGTCCCTCCGAGCCTCTGACAGCACCTGGAGAGCACCTGGAGCCCTCCCAGTCCATCCCAGTCCATCCCAGTCCATCCCAGTTCATCCCAGTTTGGCCCAGTCCCATCCTAACCCATCCTGTCCCAGCCCATCCCATTCCATCCCCATTGGGCCCCTTCCAGACCAGGTGGGTTCAAAATCCCACAAACGACCCCACAAAGGACCCCACACGTGTCCCTACAGATGCAGCAGGAGGGGGACGAGTCCAGCAGGAATCGCACCCCAAACCATCCCCACCATTCCAAATCCCACAATTATCCCACAAATGACTCCATAAATGACCCAAACCCCAGAGATAATCCCATAAATTACCCCAAATCCCACTAAAACCCCATAAATCCCAAACCCTGCTCACAGATGCAGCGGGAGCGGGAGGAGTCCAGCAGGAATCGCACCCCAAACCCATTCCCAACCTTCATAAATGACTCCAAACCCCACAGATAACCCACAAACCCACAGATAGCCCCAGAAATGACCCCAAACCCACAGATAACCCCACAAATGACCCCAAACGCCCCAAATGTCCCTACAGATGCAGCGGGAGCGGGAGGAGTCCAGCAGGAATCCCACCCCAAACCCATTCCCAACCTCCATAAATGACCCCAAATCCCACAGATAACCCCACAACTGACCCCAAACCCCACAAATAACCCCACAAATGACCCCAAATCCCACAGATAGCCCCATAAATGACCCATAAACCCCAGAAATGTCCCTACAGATGCAGCGGGAGCGGGAGGAGTCCAGCAGGAATCCCATCCCAACCCCATGAATCCCACAGATAATGCCATAAATGACCCCAAACCCACAAATGACCCCATAAACCCCAGAAATGTCCCTACAGATGCAGCGGGAGCGGGAGGAGTCCAGCAGGAAGCCGGCGGGCACAGGCAGGCGAAGCTGCCGCGGGTGTTGGTGCAGAGCCCGAGCTGGCACAGAGCCCCCTCCTGGCACTCGTCCACGTCTGGGGGGACAGACGGACACGGGGGGGGTCAGTGGGGACCCCCCGAGCCTGAAAACCGGATCCCAAAATTCCCCCATCCCAAAATTCCTCCATCCCAAAATTCCCCCATCCCAAAATTCCCCATCCCAAAATTCCCCCATCCCCAAGAAAATCCCCTGTCCTAAAATTCACCATCGCAAAAATTCCCGGATCTCAAAAAACGCCCGTCTGAAAAAAATCTCCATCTTAAAAAAATCCCCAGCCCAAAAAATCCCCTGATCCCCAAAATTCCTCATCCCAAAGGACCCCGATCCCAAAATTCCAGATCTTAAAATATCCCCGTCACAAATTCCTGTCCCCAAAAAAAATCGCCATCCCAAAAAAAATCCCCTGATCCCAAAATTCCCCATCCCAAAGGACCCGATCCCAAAAATTCCCCCGATGCCAAAAATTCCTAATCCCCATCCCAAAAAATCCTGATTTTAAAGAAATTCCCGATCTTGAAATCCCCTGATGGCAAAAAAATCCTGGCCCTGAAATTCCCAATGCTAAAATTCCCCATCCCAAAAATTCCTGATTGCGAAATTCCCGGATGCCAAAAATTCCCGATCTCAAAAAAATCCCCATCCCAAAATTCCTGGCCCCAAAATTCCCCATCCCAAAAAACCCCAATCCCAAATTTCCCCCCGAAAATTCCCGGTTTTAAGAAACCATGATCTCAAAAAATTGAACTCCCAAAAATTCCGATTTAAAAAAAATTCCCGATCTCGAAAGCGCCCGATCCCAAAAAAAATCCTGGCCCCGAAATTCCAATCCTAAAATTCCCCATCCCAAAAATTCCTGATCCCAAAAACTCCTGATCCAAAAATTCCTGATCCCAAAAACTCCTGATCCGAATTCCTGATCCCAAAAATTCCTGATCCCAAATCCCAAATCCCGAAATCCCAAATCCCAAATCCCAAATCCCAATCCCTCTCACCCACGCAGGTTCCGTTCTGCCGCTGGAATCCCTGCGGGCACGGCTCTGCAAGGGGGGTGGCACCATTGTCACCTTCGTGTCACCTTTGTGCCACCTTTGTCACCCCCATCAATGTCCCCGTGTCCCCCCCCTGTGCCCCCTTCCCCCTGCGATGTCCCCGTGTACCCCCCCCCCGGTATTTGTCATCCCCTCAATGTCCCCATGTCCCTCCCTGTGTCCCCCCCCGGTGTCCCCGTGTCCTCCCCCCCCCGCTGTTTGTCCCCCCTGGTGTCCCGGTGTCACCCCCCGATGTCCCCCCGTGTCCTCCCCGGTATTTGTCACCCCCCGATGTCCCCAAAAAATCGGGGACATTTGTCACCACCCCGATGTCCCCCCCCCACAGTGTCCCCGATGTCCCCCCCCCGGTGTCCCCGTGTCCTCCCCCCCCGGTGTTTGTCACCCTCAATGTCCCCGATGTCCCCCCCCATGTCCCCCCCATGTCCCCATGTCCCTCCCCGGTGTCCCCGATGTCCCCGTGTCCCCCTCCCCGGTGTTTGTCCCCCCCTGATGTCCCCGTGTCCCCCCCCATGTCCCCCCCATGGCCCATGTCCCCCCCCCCGGTGTCCCCGTGTCCCCCTCCCCGGTGTTGTCCCCCCCTGGTGTCCCCATTGTGCCCCCCCATGTCCCCCCCAGTGTCCCCGATGTCCCCCCCCTGTGTCCCCGTGTCCTCCCCCTCCGGTGTTTGTCACCCCCCAATGTCCCTGATGTCCCCCCCCATGTCCCTCCCCGGTGTCCCCGTGTCCCCCCCGGTGTTTGTCACTCCCCAATGTCCCCGTGTCCCCCCTCCCCGGTATTTGTCACCCCTCGATGTCCCCCCCCCAATGTCCCCGATGTCCCCCCCCCATGTCCCCCCCCGGTGTCCCCGATGTCCCCGTGTCCCCCCCCGGGTGTCCCTTACGGGCGTGGCCCTGGCACGGGTGACACTCGCGGACCCCCCAGGCGACCCCGGCCCCCCCCCGGCAGCAAATGTCCCTGGTGCGGAGCCCGGGCAGAGGGGAGCTGCACTGGGGGGGAATGGGGGAAAAACGGGGGAAAACGGGGAAAATAAATGGGGGAAAATGGGAAAAATAAATGGGGGGAAATGGGGGAAATATGGGAAAAATAAATGGGGGAAAAACGGGGGGAAACGGGAAAAATAAATGGGGGAAATATGGGGG